>NC_065512.1:21665590-21766562 GCF_006386435.1 Epinephelus moara | reverse complement strand
ATGTCTCTACGACATACGGGGCATGAGATATGCCCATTCAAAGTTTGCAAATTCAATCGGTTGCTATAGCGCCCCCCTTTGGCCAATTGATGTAATATTGCTTCATTCGCATCCTCCCATGACCCTCTACCACTGTGCCAAATTTCACATGGATTGACCAAGTCAGTGAGGAGAAAAACGTGGAACAGTGACACAGACAGAGTTTTCGTCATTATATAGTAAGATAAATGAATAAATCTGCATCTCTTCATATTTGTACAGTGCATAGTGAGATGGCAATATGAAAAAACTGAAAAAAATATGCAACTGTAATAAATATTTCAACAACAGACTTGGGATTAGTGAGTATACGGACCTGCACCTGAGCCCCTGTTGTCCCTGAGTGTGTAGAGGGGCAACCCAGGTCCTGGTTAAGACAAAAATAGAAAATGCACAAACAGTTGATTATACGTAACGTCTGCTTTTTGACTTCTTCACTCAGGTTATCGTCACAGATGCTCCCAACCACAGATAATCCCAACACATGGACTGTGAATGAGTTATTGCTTAAGAGCAAATGTGGATGGGTAACTGACCGTAGCAGTCCATTCGGTAGAAAGAGGCGTCAAAGCTGAAGTAAGCAGAATTGTACTGACACCTGTCCTTATGCAGGTCGCAGGTGAGACACTGAGGAGCAGAGGGGCTGTTTCCAATCGCAACCCTGGTAAACAAACAACTCGTGTCATTCAGTTCATCCAAATGTTGTAATATTTGCTGTGCTCCTGTTTATTGTTTATTGGATCCTAATTAACTTTGGCTAATGTGTCTGTTAGGGTGCATCACACACATAACAGGAATTCCTTACTTATAAAGATTGTTCTTTCCTGGTATGCCTTGGTCCTGATTACTCGCAAAATATCTGGGGAAAAAAATCACAATGTCAGACTTACATGTATTTACTTAATAATATTCTTCAAGGTTTATGTCGTTTTTCTAGAAATGTTTGACAACATCACTCACATGGCATTGTTTGTTAATTTGGATATGTAGATGACTTCCCACTTCCCAGAGGTAATAGGTGTTGCTTTGCCCTTCGAAGAAACGAGTGAACCAAACACTCAACACCAAAGACACGACAACAGCGACTGAGCAGTACATTTTGAATATATACAAATGAAACATACTTACATCTTTTATATAATGGATATGCTTGTAGCCCTGAGTGTCACTCATAACTTTGTAGAAACTGAGCTTATCTTCAGCCATAAAAATAGGTAAGGGCACGTACTGAAAAACAAGGTGAGATTTTATTGCCATGCACTGAATCAAACAGTGAAAATGGTGGTAACGTTTTGGAAACTTACATGGCCGACCCAGCCTGTCTTGCTTGTTTGTTCAAATTTCTAAAGAGAGCAGAGATTATTGCACTTCGTTAGCATTTCCTCATAAGACCGTGAAGTCAACATGCTGGTCATGATCCAGAGAAGCAGAGAGGTGACAGCTACCTGCTTTTCTTGCCAGCTGCTTCCATCAAAGTCATAGATCTGTACAACCACGTAATTCTGTTTTCTTGTGACCCACTGCACAGCGACGCGTTCGTCTGTAACCCAGGTCACTGAGCACAACATGTGATCGCTGAGCAAAGGCAACACAAAGTGACAAGGTTAAGGCAGACCATGAGGATGTTGTATTTGCCTCTGTTTTCAGTGTAGCTTGCTTTAGAGGAAAACTTAATGCATATTTTCCCATGTTTTGGTGTCTAATGGAGACAACACGTTTTAAAATCGGTCCAGTATTGAGACGGACTGCTGCAGGTGCAGTGGTGAAACAGGCTGCAGTGTTATCCCTACAGACAATTCTCCTACTGTCAGTTTACGTCCATTAAAAGTGTTTGTTTTTGCCACTGACAGGCTCAAACAAGTGTCTGACAGCATGACAGAAAGGACCCGTCAGAGAAGTTAAATGCTTTTCCTTACCTTTTGCTGGACTGTTTGTTACTGTAACCAAGTCTCTCTCAAGGAGAAGTCTTCATCTCATGACAGGTGACTTGTTGCAGAAAAAACAACGGTGAACACATTAGTGAGAGCTGGAGAGAGGAGTACCAGGAAGAACTTGTGTTGGAATAGAGAAAGTGGAGCTTAGTGTTACGTAAAATAGCATTGTCATGGCTAAATATTTAGCTTTTGAAAATGTTGAAAAGTCCATGAGATGTTGGAACGAGACTTCTCCTTGAGTGAGACTTGGTTACACACACTAACAAACAGATCGGATCAGCAAAAGGTAAAGCGAAACACTTAATTTCTTTTTGGGTTGCTGTTCTCAATTTAGGTGTCCTAAAGCCCCTTTTCCACCAAACACTTTCAGTATGGTACCAAAAGTAACCCTTCAGACATGGTACCTAGAACCTAGCATTTCCACCACAAACAGTACCCTTAAATGTGGGCGGGGTTGTTGCCACTCACTGCTCCGTCCAGCACTCACTGTAATTCCTTCTTTATCAGTCTGCACCTTGTTTATTGTCCACAGAACGAGGCTGCATGCCGACATTTTCAGCACAAAATAGAACAGGCTGCAGAGAGATATTTAAAGATAGCAGGTTTGTGCATTTAGTCCTTCTAATCTAAGACACTTCCTGACGCTTCTTTTTTCTCTGAGTGAGGACTAGAATATACGCAGTTCACATTATCAAGTCGAAATATTTTTAAACGCTTGAAGATCCACTCGTTACTAAAAGTCTGTGTCATCCAAGAGAGACAATAAAAACTAAAGTAACAGTCAAACTTGTCTTATTGAAATTTAAGGTGTGCTGATGGATTCACTTTGTCACCTTATGCATTGAGTGACATTACAAGTAAACATTCCACCTTAAAAGTCCCCGGCAGTTGGCCCAGTGAATTAAATTATTTTTTCTCCAACTCCAAAGTGGCAGCAAAACATCCTTTCATTTTATAGTTATAGATTACTAATGTATGCAAGACTCCTCATGGTATGAATAGTGGTTATAAAACCAGCCACAACTCAGCCCTGAGCAGAGTGACCGTTCGCTATTCGCAATCAACGGACTGCAGTGTTCACAGCTCCATCTTTTAGTACCAGATCTGCGTGCCAGGTACCCCAACAGAGGGGTGAACAAAAATGGGGACGGTACGGAACGGTTCCATTGGCACCATCCACAACTTTTCACAGTGGAAACTGAAAAAATGTGTGCCGAACTGAACTGTACCGTACTGCTCCGTGGAAACAGGGCTGTAGTGTAATTGCTTGGTGGTGCCCCCTTGACAGTAGTAGTTATATTTGTAGTAGTATCAAATTAATATTTAATTTAATGTTAATTAACTAAACGTTCAGCCCAAATTCTATTGTGTCCTTGTAACAATCAAAAGGCTAACTACAGAGAGGTGAAAATGTAATCAAGGTGTGGGGGGTGGGGAGGGACACATTTCACAATTGTTTTTTATTATGTAGAGAAATAACGTATATCGCATTGCCTGTAATGCTTTAATGTTGCCTACTGTAGTTTTGCTTCATCTTAAATTTAAATAATTTACCATAATGTTTATGATTGATGATCATCAGCTGTTTTGGTGCCCTCTCCAGCACTTAATGCCCTCAGCTGCCCTGACTTCTCTGTGTTTTCCATAATGTTGTCAGACACAGCCTGTCAGTGGCAAAAACATGCACTGTTATAGTATGTAAATTGATGCTGCACAATCTCCCATAGGGATTACACTGCAGCCTGTTTTGCTGTAGCGGCTGCAGTGGTCTCTGTCATACTGGACCAATTTTAAAAACTGTTCTCTCCATTAGTCCCTTAGACACAAAAACATGGGGAAATATGATCCAGGTTTAAAATTACCGAACAAACTGAAGAATATACAGACCCAGAGGCTACAGACGCAGGGGGAACCACCTGTGTGCGTCGGGATGGATTTGTGGTATCAACCACATACAGTTTCACCTTGGTTAGGGGCGAGCCAGCCTGCAGCAAATGCAATCAAATATAACATTGCCATAAATTATTAACTATCATGAGAGTGTGAGGAGGATACATTGCGGACAATATGAACCGAGAATTGCCGATATAAATTGTGCTACATACATAAATACTATCAGGGCAGAATATTGCATGTTTGAGAAAGGCACATGAGTGTCCCACCTTTGGATAAGGTACAGCCACTGTTTCAGGATACTGCTCAGATCCATACCAAGAGAACTCCACTTTGTGAACGTCTGTGTCGTTGAACTCTGCATAAGTCAAGTATTTCCCAGTGGATGACCACCATATTGCCCCATTAGATGCGAACACTTCCTCTGAAATTGATGGGAGAAAAAAATCTTCAAGCATCTTCCAATTTGAGAAACAGAAGCACATATCTAAAAAAAGTAATTATTTACCCTCATATACCCAGTCAGGAATACCATTGAGGATCTCATTCTTTTTCCCATTGAAGGTCACCTGCACAGCTTCAGCAATGACGTCGGATTTGAAGTAAATGTTGTAGTCAAAGACATAAGCCTGAAAGACAAAATGTAGTTCTAGTTTTAGATGATTTAAGTTACAAATGTAGTACAAATCCATACTCAAATTCATAACTTTAGTTTATTAAATACACTTTATAGCTAGAAATGGTGTTTATTTTGCAAAATGCAACATGTCCAATGTTGCCTCACATACCAGGGCAGCATATTTCAAAGCCAGTTATGTTGAAGCAGCTGTGATATTGTTAATTACAACTGAATGTGAAGACAAGGCTGCATGATAACACGGCGTAAACTTACATATTTGTTTCCTGTTGGGGCGAAGGTGAAGTACTGCACAACGGTTGGAAGATTCACAGGGGTAATAAATGTTCTGGAAAGAAATATGAAAGTAACTGAGGGTGATGTGCCTGTCCATATAATGACAAATGATGTACTGTGTCACAATTAAAGGCAACAACTCACGAGCTCTCCCTGTCATAGATGGAGTAAGAAGCTGTGAAAGAGTGTCTCCATTTCTGTCAGAGTGCAAACACAAAACTTGTTTTCCTATTTTCCTCATCAGATTTTATGATAATAAAACTTAAAGTGGCATACACAGAAATATTTTAAAGAGTTTAGCCAATGTAAAAATGCACGTGCAAAGCTAATTAGGGAACATGCACAGGGAGTTTCTCACCTTTGTGAAATTGCTTTCAAACGCAATGTATCTATAGTCACCTGACAACAGATAATCATTGGCATCCACCTGAGCCTGCAATGAAAATGATAATGGAAATATTAGTATAAACCACAAGTTATTACTGACAATGTTATGTTTATTGTTGCAAAATGTTAACATTTAAAATAAATGTATATTACAAATGTTGAATTGCTCAAATATAGTGACTCCTCATTTGTTTCAGCATTGAAGAGGATGACATTTCCTTCTCTTGTTTTATGCAGATACTCCTTGTCTGCAGACATAAAAGACAATAAATACACTTGTGAGAGGTTTGTACACAACATGAAGATTCATATATTGTCTTGACCAAAAGGACAGCTTGTGTTACAGATTTGACCTGTTACCTGATATCCAATACAAGCTGTAGGCTTTCCACCTAATGGTGTCATTGAAGTAATCTTCAATGGTGAATGGCCTCTTGGCAACACCTGATTCTGAAATGATGCACATGCTGCATTAGAGCTTTTTACCATCAACAATATAAGAAATCCAGTAGCAGGAGTATTCATATATTTTATTTAACCCTCATCGTACTGACTGGGGTAGACCCAGAGGTGTAATAGTTGTTATATCTCACAGGTGCTTTATTCCAATTTTCAGGACTTTGTCAATCAATTTGTTCCTAATGACTTCATAACATTGTTTTCCTATTCCTCAATGCAGTTTTAACAGATGGAACATTTTATTGAGTTGATGTTTGCTGTGGTCCTGATTTAAAGTACCACATGCTATCAGGGGTAGGGGGCACTCATCAGTCAGTTCAGGTCAGTCATTTCTTTTGAAGGAGACGGATACAGATGCAGCAAACAGATTTCCTCATAAGATGATATTCAAAGTCAGATCACATAATTTCATAATAGAAGTTCAAGGAAAACTCTTCTTCCTGCTGTGAACATCCAACTCTCGGCTGGAAAATCTACTCAAAATAGGTGTTACCTTTGCTCCCAAACACAGACAGGATGGTATGTTTGCTCCTCCTGTCACATGCCAGTATGTCCTGAGCATAGCATGAGCCAAATTGTTTGCTGTAACTGCCTGTACTGTGAGGTGTTCATAGCTCTGTGTAAATGGCATTAATTTTACATTATGTACAATTTGAAAAATCTAAATTTGAATACTTTACTCAACCTTTATTTTGATAAGGGGTCATGCTGAGACCAAGGTCTCTGTCTCCTTTTGTACTGAAAGACTTTATTCCTTTTTTTTAAAAAAAATTTTGGGGTCAAAATGACACTGACTGGTTTTACCAGATTAATATAACACAAATCATGTTTGAAATTACTGAAAAAATAAATGATATGGATTAACTTCGTATCTACTGTGTATACAGCTCTGCAGGATGAAAAGGTGGACACTCCTCTTATAAGAGAGAGATGGGAAAAAGATTTAAATATCCAGATTGCAGAGGAACAATATTATGGTTTAAAACAGATTAATGAATGTTCTATTAATGTCAGACATTGCCTTATGCAATCTAAAATAGCACAGAGGTCGCATAAGTCCACAGGTGTCAGTCTAACGAAGCCACTCTAATACACTGAAATGTGTCCTAAGATTCAGAAGTACTGGTGCAACATTTTCCATAGACATTCTTGATTCAAGAACTGGGCCTGAACCACAAACTATTATTTTTAATGTTCAGAGACGTTTAACTTTCTCACAACAGCTCAAAGTTGACTTATAAGCTATTTCCTTATGTCAGCTAAGAAATGCTTGCTGATGGTGCGGAAGGATAAAAATATCCCTGATGTGAATATGTGGCTTCATGATGTTGTCAGTGCTCTTGAGTTGGAGAGGATCAGATTAGAAACAAGCAGCTGGACTTATTTGACACCATCTGGCAACCTTTTATTTAATATCTGGAGAAGATTGATGTAGAATCGTTCAATTTTGTTTTGGGCGTCTAGGTTACTATATATTTTTCTTTTTTTCTATTGTGTTTTTTTCCTTATAATCTGAATACATACTAAAGGAGAAAAAGTGTCTGTATCAGTGTTGTAAATGCACTATCTTTAAATTACATTTGTATATTTACCAGTAATGTCTTTATTTGTATGTATTTACTTATGATCTGTGCAAACTGACACTGCTCTCAATAAAATGCTTTAACTAAGTGCATATATATTTGCCTCAGTTGCCTTAGTTAAATTCTGACACTGCAGAAAAGTAAAATGTTACTGTTGGATCAGAAGTGAAAAATGGAGACACGCATCCATCTGTGCGTCACGCGGTGGCGCTAAAACGTCCAGCAGCGTGCTATTACACTGAAAAGCCACATAGGAGCCACTTATAATTCACTTAAATAAACACCTTAGTAAGGCTGCTGACACAAGACAAATGGACAACAAAAAAAGAGTAATTATGACAGCAAGAACTTTTTACTTTTAGTTTTAAGCAAGCTGTTATGGTTATTCTCACACTGATTTCACACAGAGAGCACACACACACACACACACACACACACACACTGAGAAAAAACACACATAGAGGCCCGAGCTTTAACTTACTGCTGAAATAAACCGCAGGGATCGTTATTAACGTGATGACGACAGCCGCCCCCACCACCCCCCACATCACCTTGCTGCAGCCCTGTGAAAGGTGACACAAAAGTTTCAAAAACATCCTCTTCTTGAAATCACACAACACAAGCTGGCGTTGCAGGGTCTGGTTTTGTAATCGTTATATAGGCTACCCTAGCAGTGAGCTTCACACTCTCCACAGTAAGTACTTCACATTTACTCATGTTTTTTTTTCTTTTGGTATTTAAAGTGACTACTGAAGCTGATCAATTAATCAATCGACTACTGACCATGATGCAGGAGACGTCTCCGTGAAGCTCTCAGTCTTTAACGGTCCTTGCAGGTCGATGATGTGAAGTTTTAAAGTGCCTTCTTGGACAAGCAGCCTGGTGTTAACATACTCTCACAGCAAAAAAACCGTAACAATGGCTTTAAACTAAATATGGCAACATGAGAAAACCGAGCTCCGTCCTACTTTTAGTTGAAGCAAGGCTTCTCACACTTCCCGCTGCATTCCTGAGAGGAGTCCGACACCAGACAGACAGGCAGAGATGCCTCCCTGAAGTCTGCACAAGTTTCCAAGAGCGCACAACTTACTGGTATTTAGGAAGTGGCTTTTTCACCGAGGGCGCAAGTCATCCCCCTCAGCAACTGTGAGGGAGTAGAAGTGGCTACAGCTGGGGATATTACGAAATAACCATGCAGTAATGCAGTGTTGGACAAGTCATTATTAAGGGATAATTTTATTTGAATGTCATTAATTGTTCAGAACATACATGGAAAAATAAAAGTATTAGAAGCCAGATAGGTGACACATTTTTATCATTCAAGGATCCATACAAGTTGCGTGTTTGCGCACGCCACAGACACTCAGGTGTCTGTCTATGCGGAACAATTCTTAACAAATAGTTCTAAAAATAGCAGCTGTGACTGTCTCAACAGTTGGATTTAATGGAAAATCACCAGCACCTGTTTTGTCTGCATGTGTGTTGACAGGTGGGCTCTGAGGGGCTATCACAGGCTCAGTGGCTCCAATCTCATGAGACCACAGGAGCTTGAAAGAAAAATCATTTCCCCCCAGTTCATTTAGTATCAGTGATGCACACTCATATCTCATGATCGTTTCTGCAGTAAATTCAACATATAGTATCCGATACACCAACAAGCCCAATGGAAATTCATATTTTTGACAACCTTATACTTCATAAAAAATATTGCACATGCTTTGCAACACACACTCAAATCCACCACCAGCAGTGACTCCAGTTATTGTTGCACTGTAGCACTTCCATTTACCAGTGTTAAAAGAACTGTAATGTAAGCTGTGCAAGCCAAAGGCAGAAATGCAACAGAAATCAATATTTTTGTGAGTATCAGTGAGTCGACACAGTGGTGATTCATTCAGCGTCATCCTCATCTGAGCTCTCAACCACCCGGCTGGCATGTTCAGTGTAGTCAAAGGCAGGGAACTTGATGGGAAGCTCATTCCACTTGGTGCATTTGCCCATCTTCTTTCCGTTGAACGTCACCACAAAGTATTTCACGTGGAGGCAGGGGCAATCGATGCCTTTGTAGAGCATCATGGAACCCCATCTCTGCAACGGAAATCAGATGTTAAAACATTGTTTTGCTTACTGTTTTTGGTCAGTGACAAACTAATCAGTGCCCTGTGTACCCTCAGGGAGTCATGGCCTGAAATAAAAAGATATGAAATCATATGGTTGCAGTTTTAACTCTGGAAGCCCATTTCTGTCAGTGTGATGGAATAAAAACCTCCTGTAAAATCATTACAGTAAGAAACATGAAAAAATAATGACTTACTATCTCAAAATGAGAAACTCAAAACTGACTTAATCGGTAAAATTAATGATAAACAATATAAGTAATTTTGATAAAGTTTCTCATGTTGTGATGCAAGTTCATTATCTTGGTAAAGTCTCATTATATTGACTTACAGGATCTTTTTTCCCTCTCACACTGATTCTCATTCTTTCCAAATTATTTTAGTGTGTATGACTGGTCTCGTTTCACTCTTTTCTCTCATTATTTTTAAAGGAGTATTTCACCTACAAAACGACCATTTGTGTAGCAATTTCTCACTTTGTGTTGCCATGAATTTGTGAAGTAAACTTTGTTTTTCTTGCATACCTCCACAGTGAATCCAAAAAGACGAAGATTTTTCATGAATTGTAATAAACGGGGACTAAACTATTTAAACATCCAGTTACAAACTCTCGCACAACTCATGCAGTATAATCAGTCGTATGCTCTGTACTAGGGCTGCCCCCAAATGGTCGACCAAACGTTAGTCCACCAGAAAGGTCATTAGTCTGCAAGATTTCATGTGAAACTCAGTTGGGAGCTGCACCTTGTCAAAATAAATAAAAACTTCTGTGACTGAACCATGTGGGTCCAGGTGGTTAAATACACGGCATGTGTACGGCCCCTAATTTCCAGGGCTGGTACCTGCGGTTATTCCACAGGCTAGTTAATAACATGTCGGGCAGGAAATCCAAAGTGTGGGATCATTTTGAGAAGGTGAAGGACGAACCCAAGGTGATATGTAAACTCATCTTCATTGGTCGACTACAAACATGACGTATCATCTGAAACATGGAAGTAGCTACATGCCCATTAGCCCACAGCGTCATTAACAGGCGGCTCGCTCAGTGTGTGACGTGCACTTGTAGATAAAATATAGGCCTATATTAATGAAGGTTCATTAGTACGCTTTTGTATTTCTCTGTAATGTAGCACAGCGTTAACAATGTTACTGATTCTATTCTTTCTCAGACCGTGAACTCAAACCACTGTGTTTTACCGCCCAAAATCTATATTTGAATAATGAAATTAATATCGTAAACTTGCGGAAGACTAGTCGACTAATGACCCTAACTGACAACTATTGATCGACTAGGAAAATTCTTAGTCGGGGGCAGCCTTGCTGTACTTCACAAACACATGCATTTTTACTAAAATGTTACATTGAAAAAACATCACCACAAACAGTCTCATGCAAGACGATGTGCATTTGAACTCTACTCAATCAGAGCTCATACACACATGCATGCTCAGGAGAGATAAGGGCTAATGTTTTAGTGAAAATGCTTGTGCTTGGGAAGTAGTGAGCATACAACAGAATAAATGAGACTTGGATAATGCTGCATGAGTTATGTGAGAGTTTGTAAACCAATGTTTCAATATAGTTTTGCTGTTGTTTAATGTGGTCACCAGTGTCTTTGCATTTTTTGGTTTCTCCCTTCACAATGAAGGCATGCAAGAAAAACGAAATTTTCTTTCACGAATTCAGCTCAATGTCATGAATAACTGATAGACAAATGGTTATTTTGCAGGTGAAGGGTCCTTGCAAAGAGACATCTTACAACACTACAGAAACTAATCCCAAGCAATCCATGCAAGCTGGAGCTTCACGTTGAATGGATAGACCTGAATGTGGTATAAAACCTCTTCTCTAACCTTTAGAAAGAAAGTAAATAAGTGTATTTCCCAAAATGTCCAACTTAAAAACACCCAACTCTCTAAAATACATTTACCTGCCCGCAGTCTTTGCATGCTATGTAGTAATTGGTCTCATAATCCAGAAGTCGCTCTTGAAGATTAGTATTTTCCCTCCGAATGAAAAGTTTACTGTAAAAAAAAAAGTCAGTATTTGAGTTGACTTTGGATACATTCGCCATGCATGCAGGGTATAATTCATCATTGGCACATAATTACAATTGTGGCATTGAGTTTATACATCATGGAATGCTGCAGAAGTCAATTCCAAATTGTAGTTTGTACCTGAACTCTGGTGTGACGTTGACTCTGTGCATGTTTTCAATCATCTGGATGTCGTCGCCAGTGCAGACGTGTTTGCTGCAGCTTCGGCAGGTAAACTTCACTTCACCCTTTGCATCCTGCATTTTTTTCTCCTTCTTCTTCTTCACTGTCATCTTTTCCACCAGTATAGCCTCCATCTGAAAGTCTGTGATCTGATGAAAGGAAAAAAAAAACATCAGAGAGCGGTCTTGCATGGCAATTTGGGGTTTCAGTCGAAACTTTTTTTTTTAAGTGAACGTACCCGTTTGTCATAGTCTGCTTGATCTAAGGCTCTGATTTTCTCAATGGCTTTGTTCATCATGTCAATGCGGTACTCATTGACACACTCCTTCTCAGCCACCCCAGAGTTCTTCACCTCGACCAGAGAGTAACTGCTGTCCTCAGCTCTTGCTCTGCCTCGAGCCTGCAAAAGGTGATGATAGAGTCAATAAGCAACCACTTTACACTTTTATTTCACTGTAACACACATGTATAATGGTGCCTTTATTACTAGGGATAGAAGTGATAATCTTTAACACACACTACAGTTCATTACACATTTGATGACTGACGTCACTGACCTGAATCATAGCAATCTCATTGGTCACAAGCCCATATCGGATAACAAAATTGCAGGCTGCTATGTCCAGACCTTCCTCTGCCACTGTGGTAGCAATCAGCAAGTTGACTCTACCACTGTGGAATTTGCTCAGCACCTCCCTTTGCTCTGCCTGATTAACACAAAAATTGTGATGAAAAGGTTAAGTGTGAGTTGGATGCTGGAGGCAAATGTGCTGCCGTTTGTTTGATGTGCACTCACAGCCGTCATTGGTTTAACAACACTCTGGTCTCCTCCTCCGATCACATGTGAGGCTTTCACTCCAATGTCAGCAAACTTGGGGTTTTCCTGAATCCATTGACTTAGAGCAATGGCGCTGCGACGTGTTTTGGTGAAAATGATCCCTCTGGCCGCCTCCCTGCTGCTGAACTCGTACAGAATTTTACGTTTTAGTTTTGTCAGGCTGTCATTTTCAAACTCTGGATGCTCCGCGAGCCTCTGCAGCTCTTCCTTGTTCTCTGCAAGACAGATATCAAAGAACTCTAGTACATTTTTTGCATCATTTTGGAGGTTAAAGAAACAGCTCAACATTTTGAGAGAAATGTTTATTCACTTTCTTGACGAGAGTGAGATCAGAAGATTGATATCTCACGTCCGTCTGGTAAATATTCCACTATAGCCAGTAGCAAGTTAGCTTTAAAGACTGGAGAAAAGGGAGACAAGCTGTCCAAATCCGCCATCCATCACACCTAAAGTTCACAAAGTAGCTTGTTTATTTCATTTCGCAAATGATCATTTGAATATCAATTGCTCACAGAGTGGCATGTTAAATTTATGAAGAAACATTTGTTTTTCTCACATGCCTCCACAGTGAACAAAGAATCCAAAAACAGAAAGTCATAGGGGTCCACATTTGTCAACAGCAAATCTACATTAAAATATCCATTAACAAACTGTCACACAGCTCGTGCAGTATAATCCAAGTTTCATTTATCTAGTCATATGCTCAGTGCTTCCCAAACACATACTTACTATTTAAAACACCTCTGCATAAAAACACATGGATGAGTAGCACGCCTGGGCTGTATATGCAGAAATGTTTTATCTTATCTTACTATATAATCGAAACTCTGTCTGTGGGTGTGTCTGTGTGTCTGTTCCACGTTTTTCTCCTCACTGACTTGGTCAATCCATGTGAAATTTGGCACAGTGGTAGAGGGTCATGGGAGGATGCGAATGAAGCAATATTACATCAATTGGCCTAAGGGAGGCGCTATAGCAACCGATTGAAATTGCAAACTTTGAATGGGCATATCTCATGCCCCGTATGTCGGAGAGACATGAAACTTTGCACAGAGATGCCTCTCCTCATGAGGAACAAATTTGCCTCAAGAACCCATAACTTCCGGTTGCATAGACTTTTTGCGATTTTTAATTTTTTTTCTTCTTAAAATCGATCTCTTCCTAGGAAGTTTGACAGATCTGCATGAAACTACGTGGCTCATCACATAAAGGTGTATAACATCTCAAGGGTTTCACCGATCACCACGCAACTTTGTAGGCATATGACCACACATAATCTGAGGGGACCCCTCTATTATTGACCCCATCAAACAAAATGGGGGCGCTAGAGAACTAATTTCTTATCTAGGCCTAACTGCCATATCGACTTTACTAAACTTGGTAGATATGTAGAACAGGACGCCTCAAGGTGACTGGAGAAATGTAACTCTAATTGGCAACTGGGTGGCGCTATAACAACAGAAAAATGCTTAAAAATGGCTAAAATGTGACCGGTCGCTGTGGCTCCCCCTGTGGCCCAATGTTTGTTTTTTTTCCCTTAATTTTTGGTATGAGTAAGTCATGGTATGGTATGCTGTACATAATCACGGAAACTGTCAGTGTGTCATTCTGTCTGTCCCACGTTTTTCTACTCACTGACATGGTCAATCTATGTGAAACTGCAAATAGGCATTGAGGATTGGCATAGGTAGAAGCTACCAATGGGTATGGACTAGTATGGTAAGGTTTTAGTGAAAATGCATGCGTTAATGTGGGAGGTACTCAACATCAACTGGATAAATGAGACTGGGATTATGCTGCATGAGAGTTTATAATCAGATGTTGTGATGTAGTTTTGCTGTTGTTAATTGGATTCTTTGCTCACCGTGGAGGCATTTGAGAAAAACAAAAGAATTCAATGTAACACGTGGTGAGTAATTTATATACAAAAGATCATTTGGGGGGTGAAGTATGCCTTTGATCTGCACAAAAACCACAACCAAAAAAGAGAAGTTGTAGAGAGAGGTTGTAAAGTGTGGTTGCACAGTAGCTTTTGTTCCAAAAAATAAGTCTTATTGCAGTTGGATTACCAGGCAACATGCAGATACTTCAGGAAGTTACCCATGACACTACAGCTGGTTTTACAATCCTGTTTCCAGTCTTCATGGTAAGCCAAGCCACCCAGCGGCTAGCCTTATACTAACAGATATGAAAGAGGTTTGGGTCCTTTCATCTACCTCTCAGCAAGAAAGCAAATAAGCTTAATGTCTGGCTATTGACTGAAAATTCAACAATCCATATAACAGTAATGATAACGACAAGTCAATGGGGCTTTTGCCCAACACCACGATACCTTTGAACAAATTGAAGAGGAATCTCTCAGTATCTGTGATCTGAATGGTCTCCTCATCATCTGGTGTTGTTTTTTGCTTTATCTGCTCCTGGTGGTATTCGTTCAGGAAACTGAAGGCATCACGCATGCGAATGGTGTTGCAGAGATTCAGGCCCTCGTTGTACTGTCGAAGGTGCTCTGTGCAAGCCCGCACTTTCTGATTTTCCTCTGTTGCAGCTAAAATGGATTGAGACAAGTTTTAAGATCCACAAAACCAAGTAATTTCTTATCAAAAAAGGAAGTTAGGCAAATTATCCCTGAAGATGAGCATAAAAAAATAGAGCTCACCTATTCGTTCTTTTTGAACAACCCACTGCTCGTAATTCTGAGAGCCAGGTTCAGAGGTGGGGCTCAGCTCAGCATGGGCATGAATGGCATTCATGATGTTCTTGATTACATTACCAAAGGGATCCTATAAAGAATACAAACATATTACGCTCTTAATGTCATTCCTTAGAGAGAAACTGTAACAAAAAGCTACTACGAAGCCGGCTCCAAATGTCGAATAAAAATACCTCTTTTCTGTCTTCAATGCTTTCAATGATTTTCCTTGGTTCCTTTTTGTATTCCCCAAGGCTCCTTGTCATGATTTTGACAGCATCCAAGTTTGCACAAATCTATGAAAGAGACGCATGAATTACATTGTTGGATTAGTCAAAGTCAGACATCTCTACACTATTTCTTTTTAATGTCTGCCTAACAGACACAGAGTTGAAGCCAAAAAGCTGTTTTCAATTTTCGACTTTTGTGGCAGTAGGAAACTTTATGGCTAGTGTGTGTGTGTGTGTGTGTGTGTGTGCGTGTGTGTGCAGGGACAGCGTGGAACATTAAGAGCAGCTTGACTGGATGAACAGGATCCTCGATGACTAAGTCAGAGAAAGTGGAGCAGGATGTAGATGAGAACAAAAGATGAAAAAGTGAAACTGAAAGAGAGACATTTCTGTTGTTTGTGGTGATTCGAATATACTAGGTGTGGCCACAATTCAAGCTCACGATCAGACAAAAGCGGTTATGTCTCTAGTGATTTGTAAGGCCGCAGTCTCTGGTGTTGTTACAGTAGACTGCATTAGAATGTTAGGTCTAACTAATATGTGTTGTTGTGCACAAAGGTGTGGACAGGTGAAGCTGAGAATGATATTTACGCGCAGTATGTGCTCCTCAGCTTTCGCCATTTTCGTGGCTCCCCCGACCCCTGGTGAGGCGGTCAGGCCCAGGATCTGAGGGATGGGCACGGGCTCCTTCTGCTCTTTCTTCAGCCTCTTGTTTTTGTGCTTCTGCTTCAGGTAGCGCATCATTATGTGGTTGTAGACTCCTCCTTTCTGAGTGTGGTGGCACTCATCTATTACGATCAGTGACAGATCTGCATGAAGAGAAGAAAACCAAAGATATAAATGGATGTTTTGTCAGTATGCCATGCAAAGAAGTCACCAGTTTATAAAGAAGCAACTAGGGATGCACGTTAAATATCGGGCCGATAAATTATCGGCCAAAAATTGGACATTTTTATAATTATGCACAGCCGATAATACAAAGCCTGACTACTTTCATTGACTTGACAAGTTTTTGACTGTGTTTGCGAGTCACCAATAAACACACAGAAAAGAACAACTGCAGCACACTGTCAGGAGGACAAAACATGTTGCGGTCTTTCACAGTTCCAGAAGACATGATTGCACCAAGGAGATTCTGATCTCCGACTGCCCAACACAGGTTAGACACAACGCTGAAGGACCGTCTCCACAGTGTTAGCACGAGCTAATTAGCAGCAGTGGCTTACATCCAATACCAAATATCAAACTTGTAACAACTGCTAGCCATGTGATGCTACAGTTAGCGATTATTTTTATTGTTACCCAACAACCCAGTCTGGAGCACGTTTCTCTCTCTCTGGCTGCATGTGTGTGTGAGACGTGGAACAGTGAGACGGTGCCTGGGTGAGTTTATAAAAATACAGTGTGACGATATTAACATTTCATATATGAGAGGCCTGTACTATGAAGCAGGATTTGAAGTTAGCAAAGTAACTTCTGGGTTAACTCTGGTTTTTCGGTACTATGAAACTATTTCTCTTTTTACCAGATAAATCACCGTGGCAACTTATGCAGAACAGCTAACCTGCTCCGAAGTAGGTTAATTTCATGGTGTCGGATCACGACCTGGCAACACCCCGATGTCTGACCAATCAGATCACGAGCAAAAGTCCGGAGTCTCAGGTAAAAAAGAGGGGCTTATACTGTATATTGTTATAGGTCAGTAGATGAAGTTCATTGTTGCAGGGCTCTCTGTCCACTGGTTTTGAAACAGAGCCTCTAACAACGGAGAGATCGTTTACACACCTACCACATGATTTTAGCATGATTTGAACTTATGCAAAGTTTACTGTAGTCTGCAGTGATCACTGCCATTGCTGCTACTTTTACACTCTGATTCCATCACTGCAGCTCAGAATAACATGAGACACCTGTGTGATGAGAACCAGGATAAAACGGTCAGATAGACCTCATGAGTGATTAATGGGGCCACTTTTTCACCCCTTACTTCAGTAGCAGAAACAGTCTGGCTTCACTTTGAAGTGTGCTATCGGACATATTCAGAGTAGTTTCGTCATCATCCAACTAAACAGCAAAAAATAGTCATAAAAAGTCACATAGGCCTATAGTTGCACATAATTTAAGTCTCGGCTGACGGTGTATTTTGGATAGTATTTTCAGTGTTTCCACATTTCTTGTTATGAAATTACAGGGTATCGTTTACATCCCTCGTCATTGACATTTTACTGTCTTGCAGTCGCAGACTCTTTCGGTACCCTTTCATCTTATGTCATATGAAGCAGCCTACTTCATTCATGGTTCTGATGATGTCGCGTGTAGTTAACACCCCCCGCCTCTTTCACATGACTGGCTGGATAGGAAAACCCAGAGTTGACTGAACTGGTTGATAACCAGCTCTGTAGTACCCCTTATCCAGTCGGCCAATGTTAGGGCTAGTCTAGTCTCTATATACAGACTCTACATTTAGTGAATGTAGAGTCTGTAGGCAAACCCCGGAGATCTTGCCTCCGGAAGAAGAGCAGAAGAGCCCTGGTTTCCGGTTGTAGGCCGTTTGTAGTCCGCGTGATATTGACTAATCACGTTTGAGCCGGCTGCAGTTGTTGCCAGGTTAAACAGTCTGTGCGGTGAACTAACGAGGCGGAACATAATTGGTGTCACTGCAAACTCTGAATCCATCGCAATGGTTCAGCATATTTACTTATATATAAATGGAAGTCGGAAACGGAAATTCACCTCCTCCGCCCAAATCAAACCGGAATGCCAAAAAATCGGGGGTCTGCCCCCAGAGGCTGTATCGCCGTCTGCCGGAAGTCAGACGCCGAATACAGCCGATGGATTCCGAGAATGGGGATAGTCAAACCAGATAACGAAAGATATCATGGGTAAGGTGAGCTGGCTTCATAGTACAGGCCTCAGATGTTAGGTGGACCTGCCGTTGCGCATTCAACCTGTTCATGAGCCACTTTTAGTCTCTGTAGTAGAGACCCCACTCTGCAGTGTAGTTTATAGGCTTTACTCATACTGATCTCCCTCTCTCTTACCGTTAACTATACATTTAATACTGCTTAAAAGTCATTTTACTTTCACATCTTTGTATTTATAATGTCCATCTGTAGTGTAGGGTTATATGGGGACTGGGGCTTTGAGACAATACCACAGCCTCATGTTGGCAGGTATGAAAGAGTCAGAACTGTTCTTTGTTTTTGTTGTGTTAGCAAGTGATGTTGGTTTGATTTGATCAGTCAGGGCTATGGGATATTACATCATCCATGTTTTCTCACTACATCATAGCCTTTCTTACCCTCAGGTGTACATAAACTACAGGTTATACACTTCTTTTTAAAAAACAAAAATGTGAAATTATCGGTTATCAAATCGGTTGCATCCCTAGAAGCAACACTAAAGATGACAAGAAGAGGAATAAATGGTGAGAGGTCCTTCGCCAGGAATATTGTACAGCGAGATTACTGATTGCTAGTAATCAGTAGAACAATAACATTTATGTTTCTGCATCTCTCACTGTAACATTACCGGCCAGGGACTGCAATTTTGTCAACCAAGCAGTGCTATTTATACAACATTTATTTGTATTTCTTAAATAAATAGAGGTGACTTTCTGGCACTGATTACAACATCTTTCTGTAAGAGAGATCCTCCCACACAAACCAGCACTTTTCTAGGAACCTGACGCAGCAGTTAAAGCCACACAATAACATATGCCGGAAAACTTCAAATATAGCTTTGACTCATTTCTTATTTTACACAAGTGTGAGTGAGCGAGGTGAATTGCAATCATTCACACGTTCAAGTTTAACCAGAGTGATACAAATGTGTCCCCAGAGGTACAAAAGAGTAGGGAGGAGTGGCAGCTTGATGTACTGTGGGTGATAGAAGCTCTCATGTGAATTTGATCAGCCACACACTGATGGCTTGAACAGACGTGTGGCCTGGAAGGCAGGGGATAGGGAAAAAAAGAAAAAAGGACACGCTCTCAGGCGTTTCAACAAACAGCATATGTTCCACTGAGGTGGCTATTCCACCTTGGACTGGTGAGTGCCAACAAGAGTGAACAGCAGAGCCGGAAGACTTTGACAAGATCCTGTCAGGTATCATCAGGGGAGATGTTATGAGTCCTCTGGGTGGCTTTCTATTCCAAAACCTGTCAGTGTCTGTGGTTTAAGCCTGGGCAGATTTTTAACTCAAGGTTTTAGGAAGCCTGTTTCCAAAAAAAAAAAAAAGAAAAAAAAAAAAAAGTGGAGTTATTGTTACCTTGTTTCAGTTTTGAATGCTGTTTTTTTTTTGGAGTCAAGTTGACTTAAACCAAAGGAATTTGTTGAGCAATGAAAAGTAATTCACATTCTTGTGTTGGATTTTATGAGCTTTTGTAAAACTGTATTGTAAAATCATACCGCTCAAGTTCACCCCATCATCCTCTCCTGTGATGGACCTCTCCAAGTAATTTTCAAGGATCTGAGCTGTGCAAATGATGACATCATTATTCTTCACGATCTCTGTGAAAGAGATTTTCAGCTGGCTGTCTCCGCTGACTCTCTCCACTTTGTATGAGGGCTTCAAAAATGGACAGAACTCAGCAGAAAAATGCTGCTCGACAAGAGGGACCTGCAGGACACCAGAGGACATTCAGTTTTATGATGCTGATGGTACAAAGTCAAGAAATAAACCTCAATCAAAACAAATAAAGACATCCATGTTGTTTGTATTACTGCAAAGCTGCTGATGATTTGAGGGTGTGTTTGTTTATGATGACAACTTTGTTGACTAGTTGTGCTGTGGCTTATAAAACTTTGTAGCCCATTGTTTGAAGATCAGGATGAGACACTCCCTGGTCTCAGAAGAGACACAATTAGGCAACTTATTTTTCTGCTCTGTTGAAAAATGAATCACCATGATCGGTTTCAGTAACATACAGTCACTATTCCCCAAGCTCTTATGAAACTAAAAAAAAACCATTTTTATAGCTGGAAAATCTTTAATCTAAAATGGAGTACGTGTGGTCTTTTCCAGTGCAGAGCAGATCACATGCCAAATAGTACCAAAGTGCAGAGGAATACCTAAACCCTATGGCATGTAATTTGTGGTGAGCTGACCCACATGTGCAAATTGACTGAAAGATAGAATGTTTTCTTTGGATTTGAAAAGGAAAGAAGTAGGTCAGCATAACAGCGCACAGACGTAAGTCAGGTATACCAGGCTCGGGCTGTTGTACCTTGTTCACCAGAACGACCACTTTCCCTGAACGCCCCTCTGCCCTCCTGCTGTCCAGATGGTGTTTGGTAATATAAACTGCAACCCTGGTTTTACCACTTCCTGTCGGGAGGCATACGATGATGTTTTTCCCCTCCAAGGCGGGTCTAGCGACCTCCATCTGATAATCTCGAAGAACAATATCTTGTCCTGGGCTTCTGGCCGCTGCTACTAGATCTGTAATGCAGAGCAGACATTCAGACAGACAAAATTTATTGTCTGTGTCAGCAACCCACCATTACAGGCATTACCAGGAGGAAACGACTGTGCTTGACATTGTTTGTGGTCTCGGTCCTGTGGTGGGATGTGTTCTTAAAAGTGCCCTTAAAAATACTGTATGCATATGCACCAAATTCATAGAATATGTTCTACATTTAAAACACAAACAATGAGCAATCTGACTGAACCTTGTAGTCAGTGAGTTACTTATGAGAATATGCTAAATAAAAAGAGTAGATACGATAAGCTTAAGCTTCAGACTACACCTTTTTGTTTTGGAAATGTTTTCTTTTTAATGTAATGCATTGTTTTTTTTTCTTTATTACGTGCATTCATTTTGGAAAAATGTCCACAAAGACCAAAATAAATTACCACTTTAATAAACTATACTTTCATTGTTAAGCTACTGATTTTAAATCCCAATTAACACTGCATGGAGCACCTATAAAACATCTCGTCTTTGGTAAAGATGTGAACACTGTGCACTAACAATAAAATCAGTGAGCGGCACAGCTGTACCATGAAGTTCAAAGATTAAAGAACTGTGCCAAAAGCAGGACAGTACGTGCATCAGATTTCTTTGTTGCAGTACAAAACATTATATGTTACAAATCTAAAACTGGAAGTCATATTTGGTGGGTTTGAGCCAATTCAACTGCTTCAAATTTTCCAGAAATAATAAAACATCAGCCGGTGTGCAACATCTGCATGTATTTATCAATCATTTAGATTTTCTCAAGCTGCTTGGAGTGTATCATTTCATCGTCATTTCAGTAATGTTTTCCCTGTTCTTGAGGTCTATTGTGTCTCATCTCCTGTTTGCAAGGACAGCAGAATTATTATGATCCACTTTAGTCAGACTTGAAGTCGTTGGCACGCTATTATTCATTTGCTCTGTCTAGGCAGGGGATAAAACATGACTAAGACGCCATGCACAATGTGCACGTAAAACCCCCGGCTACCTTCAACCATAGACTGTGTAAAAGGTTATACATGTCCCCCACTTATGAGTTCAAACCCCCCGAAAGTTTTAATTTTCCCCCAGTGCAGACAGCTTTTAATTTTCTGTCTCAGCCTTGGTATGCCAGAGGTTAAAGTGCTGTTTCAAGCATCAGCATGGAAGTAAATACACGTCTGTGCTGATGGAGAGATAAAGCTTTAACAACAATAAGATGTAAACAGCGGCCTGTTTGGCCCCCTGGATTTTACCAGCAGTTCCCAGATGTCAAAATTATTAGAGCAGGAAAGTCAACAATTAGCTGTGTTTAATGCTGTTCCAATAAGAACAGAAAACCCACAGGCTTATTTTTCAATCTGATTCAGTGCCGACTTGAAATTAATTTCAGAAGTAGCACAAATAATTCTGCACATGCAACTGGTTTCTCAGTCTGGCGGAAACATCTTACATGTGATCCTTTCTGTTTAAAGCGTTCAGGTTTGTGGCATTACTCACATTAATGAGACAAACTGTACTGTAACCTTATATTAAGAACATAAAGGATACTTCCTCTGTTAATTCATATCATATAATTATTTCCACTGCCTCATTATTCCACATGCCTCTCCACTTGTGCCACTGCTCTGTTCTGGGTTGATTATCACTAAAGCAATCGTTAATTATTTGAACACAAGGTTGGAAAGGCACTTTATATGAGCACGGTGTAGTGAGAGATGATGCAGGAGCTTTTGAAATAACCAAACAAAAAGGAGCCTTATATAAGCAACACTCCACAGCGACTTGAATTAAACTTTTCCTTTACATTACTTTACAATGCACCATGTGGTTTTCATTTGCGGCTCTGGCTATGCTCTGTCCTCTCTGACCTCTATGTGGTTCATCATGGTACACACATGGAACATATTCTTTGGTGTCGAGCAGGCAAAAATGTTCCACTTGCAACACGTTCCAAAGACTCTCATTATCCTGCTTTTATGATACTACAGGGCACCTACACATAAGAGGACATTTTTTCTCCCTTTGACCTGAGTTTGGTCTTTGTGTGCGGTCTACTGGGAACAGAACAGAGCAGGTTTCTTAGATTACTTTGAATATGTGAACAACATTAACAGTATCATCAAGGGTGAGCAAAGGGTGAAACAGTCCCACCTGGTCGTGGGCGCTCCAGGCTGCTTTCCCGTTGTTTGGATTCAGTGCTCGCTCCTGCGTACAGGTCTGAAAAGATATCAACCAAGGTATAAAAGTCGAGAAAGGCAGTAAATCTTATTCTTGTTCACTGTGCTGGGACTACTAGCTGCTAAGGAGTCAGTTTACCCAACTTCCCAAAAAGCAAGCGTCACAACTGGTGGTATCTAGTTTACTTGCCAGGACTTTGAGATGTCTGTCTGACACATGTGAATCTTGTGCTTGTTTTTGTTTTTGATCTGTTTTTGATCTACTGAGGAAACAATTTTATGATTGTGTCCTGATAAAATATTTGCCCATAAAATGAAAGCGATCTACATGGACGGACACCACTAAGGATAAGTGGGGTATGTGTGTTGTGAATTGGGTGAACTGAACCATAAACTACCTCCTGCACTGGTCCTGACTCCCACTTGGGGTTGCCAAAGCTTCATTGGAGGGCTGCAAGGCCTTCTTGATTTTACGAGGTGTAAGAAAACTCTTTTTAAAAAAATTATACAGTGGGCCTGTAGCTCAGCATTTTCAAATTTTAGATTATTATTCAAGATGTAAACCTAAAAAAACCAGAACCCTCCCTCTCTGCTAAACAGCTTCGCCCTGCATTAGAAAAATATGCAGTTAAAATAACCAAAGAGCTTTCCATGAATAATCTGCTTAAATTCCTCCAAATCACTCGTTTGACACAAACTTCCTGAAATGTTCTGTACTGTTATTGTTATGTAATGAATATAATGTGAAATATCTACAAAGTGTCACTTGGTCAGGGGTTGTCACTTTACTCAATGATAGAAGAGGGGCCTTTAAGGAGAAAGGTTGGGAACCACTGGCCTGTTGGGTAGTGAGAAGGTCCAAATTCAGTTATTAGACTTAACATTATGAATATGCACTGAATCAGCACTGCAAACATATATAGATTTTCCACTGCTTGTTGAACTGAGGTGTTCTGTAAGACCTGCTTCATTCTGAGGCTCCTCCTTGATGCTGATCTCCATAAAGTCGGGTCTATCGCCACCTCCAGCTGCTGCTGGAGCTTCACTTCCTGTACAGTCATCTTTCAGTGGAAGACATGTCATCACATCTGAGGCGAATGAGAGATAACTAAATCACACTTTGGGAGTTACTATAATAAATAACCTCTACCAAACACAGACACATTTTCTCTATGCCACAAGACTGCCTGGTGGCATTTCCTATCATGGGTGTGTTAGTCACCTTTTGTGTCACAGTCAGTTGATCCAGTCAGCTCAAAATACAGGTTCTGGTGTCCAGTCTCACGCAGAACTCTGAGAAATTTAGAAAACCATCCATGTTGACCTCTTACGATACATCTCAGGAGTTCACGAGCTCCACTCCTGTTACCTTGGTTTGTTGTTGTAGTTGTCACCTACAAAATGAGCAAAGTAATAAGTGGAGTTGAAAGGTTATGCAATCAGAGAGGAGTGCTGTGCTCTGCAAACACATATGAATGCATTTGTCTGCCATCTTGTGGCCACAGGCTGCAATCACACCCACTGGGACTTGGGGATTTAAAAAGTTGAAGTGTAAAAAGTACATACAGAGAAGTTGTATTCAAACTACATCTCTCTTAGATCATAGAGAGGCTGATCAATTACAAATAAACAATGATGTGACAGCTCACTTTCACAACAGTGTACTTACAATCTCTGAGTCATCCTGGGTGAGCAGGCCCTCAGAGGAACAGTGGATACACACATCTGCAGTATTCATGTCCAGAAGACGGGGGGAGAGTAATTCAACAAGCTTGACACAGTAATCATTCTCTGCCTCCACCTCAGGTCTGGGGGGATTGACCTGAATGTATTCCGCAGCAGCTTCACATCCTGAATTTTCCAAGGCGTCAACAAATGCCCTGAACCAGCCACGCTCGTGTGGCTTCTTTATGACAGCGGATATAAGGAGATCTGTGGCCGCTAAATTACCATCGGTCCTCGCCTTCTGTCTGATCAGCTCCTTTTGCTCGGTTTCGATAAAAAGCACATAATCCAGAACCCGCTCCACCACAATCCGCTCTCGCAGCCTCGGCCTACAGTAATCAATAAGATTCACATATACATCATCCTCCTCAGAAGCCATTGCAGCTCACATAAACAACAACGCTGCTCGCAGGGGACTGTACAGTCCGGATCCAGCAGAGGCATAAACTACGTACAGAAAACGATGATTCACAGTATCGAGGAAACTGAAACTCTTTCACTTTCATTTCTCCCAAAGTCTCCAGAATTTAAACTGGCCACTAGATGTCAGCATTGGAACATAATAGGTGAGTCTTTGCACGTCCTAAGACCTTACAAACATTTTAATGTAACTGACCGAGGCGTTTACATCTGTTTCCTATTGTTAACAGTGGTTGAATGTGACTAAATACATTTACTCAAGAATTATACTTAAGTACAAATCCAAAGTACTTGTACTTCACTTGAGTATTCACCTTTTATGCAACTTCTACTCAACCATATCTCAGAGGTAAATATTGTACTTCTTACTGTACTACATTTGTCTGACAGCTTTAGTGACTTAGTGTGAGATAGGCTACTTATTCATTAGTATATTATATGTCCAAGGTCTGGACCTGCAACTTAATCAAGCAAGTTCACTTTGCTTCTTAGCCATCATAATTAAGCCATTCAGCCTGTTTATAGAGGAGCAATGTGAATTCTGTCATGGTCCTGGAACAGTGGACCAGCTCTTTACCCTTGCAGGGCTGCTGGAGGGGTCGTGGGAGTTTGCCCATCCAGTGTACATGTGCTTTGTGGACTTTGAGAAGGCTTAGGACCGTGTCCCTCGGGGAGTCTTGTGGGGGGCACTGCGAGAATACGGGGTACCGGGGTCGCTTCTATCAGCCGTCCTTGTATAATCAATGTGAGAGCTGTGTCCACGTACTTGACAAAGTCAAACACGTTCTCAGTGGGTATTGGCCTCCACCAGGGCTGTCCTTTGTCTCAGATACTGTTTCTGATATCCATGGACAGGATCTCAAGGCGCAGGTGATGTGGTTCTGTTGTCATGCTGTCATCACACCATGACCTCCGACATGCACTGGGGTGGTTTGCAGCTGAGTGTGAAGTTGTAGGGATTAGAGTCAGCACCTCCAAATCCGAGGCCATTGTTCTCTGCCGGAAAACGGGGGATTGCCCCCTCCGGTTTGGGAGAAAGTTACTGCCACAAGCCAGGGAGTTCAAGTATCTTGGGGTCTTGTTCATGAGTGAGGGAAGAATGGAGCGTGAGATGGATCGGTGGTTTGGCGCAGCTTGTGATGAGGACGCATCGCCGGACAGTCGTGGTAAAGAGGGAGGTGAGCTGGAGGGGGAAGCTTTCGATTTACTGGTCCATCTACGTCCCAATCCTCACCTATGGTCATGAGCTCTGGGTAGTGACTGAAAGAATGAGATTGTGGATACAAGCAGCGAAAATGAGTTCCCTCTGTGAGGTGGCTGGGCTCAGCCTTAGAGATAGGGTAAGGAGCTCAGACATCTAGAGGGAGCTCGGAGTAGAGCCGCTGCTCTTTCGTGTCAAAAGGGGTCCGTTGAGGTGGTTTGGGCATCTGATCAGGATGCCCCCTGGGCGCCTCCCGTTAGGTGTTCCAGGCATGTCCAACTGGTGGGAGTCATTGTCATTTCTATTATCATATGTGTTTTCCATCCCAATAACCAAAGTAACTGAAATAACTGTTGTGGAATAGAGATTGAGTGGTATTAAAAAAAGGAAAAAAAGAAATCCCATCATATGTTATTTTCCCTATGTTCATTTTAGCATTAGCATTAATATACACAAAATCCACAATAAAAAATGTTGTTTTTCTTATTATTTGTACATATAAAGGACACGTCTGGAATTAACAGCCAAAAAGACATGAAATACTATTATATCTTACAACACATGATACATTTCATCAATATCAAATCTTGGCTCAGGCAAAGGAAAAAAATAACACACATTAAAGGGCACTTTGTATATAATGAAAAAAACAACGCATATCTATCATTTAATTTTGTATAGAACTATATTTCTAACTATACATATAACTACTATATAACTGTATAAAAAATATATTATATTATAGTCATGTATATATAGTGGAAGTAATAGTAGTTTTTTCATTGTAAACACTTCTATGGAGAAATCCAGTGACACAGCTATGAGTGTTTTCATTTATTGCTCCAACAGCTTCAAAACAAACATATGTACTACAGTTTTTCTAAAGAGTTTCTCATATAATTTACTCAGTTAAAAAAAATACATTTTTTTACATCTTGCAATGTGATGTATTTGTTTTCTAACAATTGTCTAACAACATTTTAACTTTATTGTACATTGCCAACAAAAACAGTACAGGGAAACGATATGCTTCGTCGATGTTATGGTTATGTATACATGAAGATGCTGACTTAGCATTTGGATTGGTTGTATAGGCACACGACCCTCTCTGGGGCCTGTTTATGCGCAAGTTCTAACTTTCCATGCGTCCCCCTTCCCCCCTCTCCCTCAACAGAGTGCATCCTAAAAAGAGACAAATATACTGACATCATTTTATATTGTCATGTGCTACTTTGGGCTCATAAGCAGTGCAAAACAGTAAATATATAAATATAAAACACATGCACTGCCATGTAGAAATACCTACATCATACTTGTTTGTCAGAGGCATAGCTCTGGGATAACAGCAGAATACTCTTCAATCTGCAGGTTATGATATCCCCCCCGACAAGCATGTATGGTGTGTTCTGTTGGCTTAATGTTGTACAGTAGGTGCACGTCAGTGACCGCAATAATAATGCACATTGTTTATAGAAGAAAACTACAGTATACTTGATACTGTACTGTGTATTGCAGTGCAATTTTCCATAACCCCTGAGTCACACTTCAGAGAAGACGGGCATACAACTAAGGATAACAAAAACTGTTCTCACACCTTTGTAATAATGCTGTATTACACTTATAGCTGCAGAAAATAGCTTGTATAGTCTGTTCCTATGCAGGCCCTTTAAGTGGTTGTCGGTATATGTATCACACACAGGCTTTCGATTCTAGTGGGCTCTAATGGGACTTGCCAAGTTCATCAGTGACTGTTGAGGGTTTTCATGTGGTGAGCACCCTGGTGGAGGAAATTCACTGTATGTGTTTCCGCCTATGGCCTCATACAATACGTGTATAATGGCAGTGAGGAAACAAAGTAGTGCAGGGTCCTAGCTTTGGCTCAGTCTTGCTTCCAAGTCTCAAGCTGCACTTGCAAACTCCCTGGACATCCTGGTGACAGAAGTGGACTGCCTCAAGCCAGCATTTACAATCTTCAGTCATGGTCTCCATTTCTGTTTCCCCTTCTTCACTGACTGGAGTATAGAGAGCTGAGTGATCAATTGTGTTGCCCTGTCTCTAGGGGGACTTTGGCAGTGAGTGGTACAGTAGCTGCTCTCTGTTGACACTCAGCTTCTGGAGATGTAACCTTTCCCTCTTCTCACTACAGACATGAAAGTGTGGGAAAAGTTGACTTGAAGGTTGTTGGCAAAATCTGACCAAGGAAAAGATCACTGTTAACTATGTCAAAGACATTTCACTTCTCTCTCAGTCATGGACAGGAACTCTCTTGGCAGTGTTTGTCCTGGGACCCTAGATCTCTGTTATGTACAGTGGGGTGATCTTTGTGTGGTCTTTTACTGCCTCCTTCCCTTGCTTTCTGCAAAGGAGTACTGGTGGTGAAGGATTGGTGGCTTCCGATTGTCACCTTGTCTGTCTGGTGACTTACTTTTGTCTTGCTCTTGGCCTGCACTCAGGACTTTGGAGAAGTTGTGAGACCTTCAGTAGGGGTTTAGTCACCCTCGCCTTCTGCTGGACTAGGAAGGAAATAAGTCCCTTTACAGAGATGTTGAGGAATCATACATTGCATGCACTTCTTGGTTTACTGGTACAGTAGTGGCCTGGGTGTTGAGAAGCTACTCTTACCCCATCTTTGTATCTGACACTATCCATGGAGTGCTGGACATTGGGACCCGTCTAGTGTGAAGTATGTGGGTCAGTCAGCACCTCTTGCTTAGCAAGTATTGATTGAAGGAGGGACACATTTGTCTGATGGTCAAGGTTGTCAGGCCAGTTTCTCAGTGTCCACAAAAAAAGTTGTGATGTAGTTAGACTGGTGCTTGTGTGACAGTGCAAACCCAATTTGCAAACAGTAGGTGTTGTGCTCATTAGCCTTGGGTGGTATCTATTTTTTCATACCTTTATACCTTGCTGACATTTCACAAGGGTATACGTTATATGACAGTATTTGTGTAAAAACAAAACAATAACAATAAAAAAAACGTAAAAGCTGAGCTAGAGGTGATAGAGGTCATTACCTAGCTTACAATGCTGTATTTCTAACATGCAGTTAGCTTACCTAGACAAGTATTGCTGTATTTAATACTTATGGCCCATAGAATATTGAGTACATAAGAAATAGGCGCCCTTCTTGCTGGAGGGACTGATGCCGATTGTTGCTGTGGCAGTTACCAACACATCAGTGGACTGAATGGAAATGATGTTTTGAATAAAATCATGTGGCTCATAAACTGCTTTGTTAAAAGAAGTCATCTCAGTATAAAGTTATATGTGGTAATACTCCCGAACAGGGGCAGTCCTGTAACGTTTTCCCCACCACTCGCAGTCGCCATCTTTCTCAGCTTAGCTGCCTGTTCCACCAGTAGAGACTGACCTCTGGTGGTGCGTTCTGTGCTCTACAATGCATCACCTCAATACAGCATCTCCGTATCAGTTTAATAGAAAGAGGAGCATCTGTATTTTTGAGGGTATTTACAAGCATACCCTCAGGATTTCTAAATATCCCGTTATACTGTAATACCTTGATACCGCCCAAGCCTAATGTGCATTATGGCTGACTCTAGCCTTGTAGTCCACTCAGCCCAGCCTAGTGTGACCAATTGTGTATTGGGACATAAAATGTTAAGTCACAAAGCGTGGTTCAGAGTCCATTAGAGCCCATTAGAGTACAACGCCTGGGTGAAACACAAAGTTGATTAGGTGTTGTAACTAGTCAATGGCGTAGTGCAGGGTATATGCAGGTACACAGGGTTTACCCTCCTCTTTTTCTAGCTGTTTACAGTAAATCCACCTATCAACCAAAAAGCCATTGGAATATGAGTATACCCACTTTCTCCTCTGTAACCTACCCATCTACATAGAAGTACACCCACCTAATCAGCTACCACTACACCACTGGTTGTAGTGCTAGTTCTATCACAACCAAGTGGAGCTCTTTCACCAGCACCCCTGCTGCTTAAGTTGAATTAAGTTAGGAAGCTGTAGATGTAGTAAATGGGAAAGTGCTGTCATCCTGTAGGGCCACTCTCTGTGTGGAGGAATGATTCATCCTGATTGGTTCGGCATCTACATGTACATTTTTAGTGTGTGGTGCTTAAAAAGTCCATAAGAGGGCTTCTGTGTGAATATAGAACTACTGTTACAATATGTAACCATTGCTAATACACTGATAACTGCAGAAAACTGATTAACACACTGTTAACTGCAGCGAACAGTATTTTATCCACATGCATAATGAAAAAAAAAAAAAACCCAACTTACTACTATCGCCAAGCCATTGCAAATGAACAATACAGATGTCTGTGCCAGCATGCCTATAAAAAACTGCTACTTATAAAGTAATTACAGCATTACAACCCAGATAGTAGAACACCGTGCTGCTAGAAGGTTTATGGCCTTGGAAACTCTTGGTCTGAGACCGGTCTGTGGAGTCCAGTGGTGTTGAGGTTGGAGTCAGAAGGGGCTGGAGACGAAGAGGTGGAGGAGGTCAAAGAGGTCTCAGTTGGAAGAAGAATCAGTGCAGACTGTTGATGCCCTATGATCTGTTGTTGTTGTTGCTGCTGTTGTTGCTGCTGTGGCTCTGTATGTCTTTGTACGAGCAATGCTGTAAGGCTGCCCTCGATGGGTGCATTCACATTGGCCAAGCTCGACAGAGAGTCTTTGGATTCCTGAATGGCCCTCTCCAGTTTGTGGTTGGGGCCCTAAAAAGAACAATAGCAGAATATACAACTTAGTTGCCTGCATTGGAGTTAAAATAGAGCCAAGTTTTTTTAACCTAGACCTTATATTCAGATGTTTTTGCGTCTAAGTGACTAATGAGAACAATAGTTTTTGAAATTGGTCCAGTATTGAGAGAGTGTGCTGTCAGCAGCGGTGAAAGAGGCTTCAATGTAATTACTTCTGGCAAATATACATCATTGTTGCCAATTTACATCCACTGAAAGTGTTTGTTTTTGCCATTGACAGACTCTTATTGTTATTATAAATGTCTGACATCATTATGAAAAGGATCCTTACAGAGATAGACCTATTTTTTCAAAGAGTTGAGATCATTTTCGTTTAACCAGGAACAGTCCTAAAATCGCTATGGCCAAACCCATCAGGCTGCATTTAAATTAACAGTGATTTTAGTGCGTATAGAGTTATAGATCACATTTACCCAGATTGAACTAAGTGTTTATGATAAAATTACTGTTTATTTAAATGGAGTCTGGTGAGCTTGGTGATAGCGATTTCTGGGCTATTTCTGATTAACCAAAAAGTATCTATCTCTTTAACAAAAAGGTTTGTCTTTGTAGGGATCCTTTACATAATGTTGTCAGACACAAGAACAATCAGAGCCTATCAATGGCAAAAACAAGCACTTTAAGTGGACCTTAATTACCTGTGCATGATTGCCCCAAGCCATTACATTGCAGCCTATTTTGGATCTGCCGGCTGTAGCCATTTCATTCGACTCTGGATCAATTTCCAACAATTTCTAAAGTTATTGTTTTTATTTGTCACTTAGACACAAAAGCATGGAAAAATAGGGTCCTGGTTAAAAGAAAAATATCTACGTTTTCCTTTAATGGACCTGTATTAACTCAGAATCAGGTTTATTAATCAACATTTTATTTTTCATCAATATTTTGTATCAACTTGGTACCTACTTTTAGAAAAAAAGTTAACAAAAAATGACTCAGAATGTGAATGTGATGTCATAATTTACAGAAAAAAAGCAACTATAGTAATATTTAAAAACTAAATACAAACTACTGTTTGTAAAATTAAGTTCAACAGTCTAAAAAATATGCCGAGACAAACAGTTGCACATACGTAAAACTGTACGACTTGTTTGACTCCCATATGGGTGAGGCTTATTCTGATGGTGTCAGACAGTGGCTCAGATTATTTCCTGTGACTGTCCAGACTTTCTGGTAAACACGGTGGAAGACAAACCAATCAATCAAAACAGGTTGGAGCAAAACAATATGAAACAGTGGGAGCTTGTCAGTTTATAGAGACTGTCTCATTGTCTGCTTGAACACCACGGATGACTTGGTGAGTATGTGATTGTTGAATGTAAAAGCCAGCTGATGCACGACATCAGTGCTCTGCCAGAAAAAAAAATACTTGATGCTTGATGAACATGTGTGCAAAAATAACTTTGGGGGGGAACAGTCTCTACCGCCTAAAACTTCCTTACTTGAGTTCCCGTATGGCTGAAAAAATGGCTTGCAGTCAGAGCAACTGGCTGAACCTTCACGGCAGGTCTGTGATAGTCTGGACTGGCAGTCACAGTGCTGTAGGCTGGAGGTCCCAGAGTCGGTTGTCTTTGCAGCAGCTGCAGGATGGTCTGAATATCTGTCATCAACTGCGTCTCCAGCCTAAAAAAGAACAGAAAAAAACGAAGTGAGAGATACAAAAAGTCACAAGCAGGAGGAGATTCATGCATAATTCTGACAAGTCGTGATAGTGTAATAGCTGAAAACACACCCAGTTGTACTTCACTGAGCACTAGATGGAGCTTGTGCTCCTCGGTGGACAAATGAGATGGTACAAGTGTGGAAACACATTCTGCCAGAGTAGTAGACGAAAGACGCTGCTCATGCTTGGAGTGATAATGAGCTTTCTGTGGGAGGTGTGAATTCAGCGTTTACTGTGGAAATGACTGCATCACACTCATTTGGTCAATCTAATTATGAGTAGATTTCAGCCAAGGTCTATATTTAGGCTGTCAGGCAAAATTGGGTAATGCTGAATAACCCTTTAATTACCTGTGTTCCCACTAATGTACATAAACATTGACAAATGTTAGGTCCCTGGTTTACTGTGCTGCTCCATCATAAAGAGGCAGTGTTTGTTTACCAGGTTATGACCGATGAGGGACAAAGTGAAAGCAGCCACACAGCAGACATTCATTACAGGTGCAGCACTGATTTTTTTTTCTTGGCTATTTATATGTATTTGCTGAAGAGAATGCTACACCAACATTTTTTTCTTTGTCATATCCTTTCAGACTAGTCAAAGCCACAAAAACACAAAATGACAGAGAAGTGCTGCTCATCCTGCAGCCAGCTAGCATTAGGGAAAAAAAACAAGGTCAGGTAGAGTGCAGTGGATAAAATGTCTTATTTGTGCTAAATAAAATAAGCCAGCCCGTTATTTCCAGCACCGTGATGCTGTCCCTCGTTCTCTGTAATAATTCCAGCTAAAAATACCACCCGCTGTTCATTTGTGTCTATTTCAGGTGGCCTGCTGGCTGCAGGTGTGTTGTTAAAACTACAGCCAATGCGATCTTCCACTACAGAAAATAATGAGACTGTAAAACGCAGCAAAGGTAGCTCATTTGCATATCTATCCTTTCAATTACAGTGAGCTTAGCAAGAGAGTGGCTTTTATTCCAAGACGTTTCAGGCACATTTTGTTCTCAGTCATCAGTATTAGATTCTGATTACTGCTCTGCAAAATGTTTTACCAATCCATTCTCACGTTTAATATGTTCCGGTTCTGCAGCGGTACATCCTGCTTCCAGCAGATCCAGCCACCCACTCTGAGTCCGACAACAGCTTCTGCCAGCGAGTTGCCTTCCACCACCTACTCATGTACATTGGCAATTGAACTACGCGTTGCCAGTGATCGCAGAGGAAGTGTGGCTTACTTTTAAGCAGTGTGGGAGGTGACAACTTTAAAAAATAAAGCACTCCATAATCATTAAGTCACAAACTGAAAATGTAATGGTAGGATAAATAATAAGAAGATTACAAATTTAATTGTATTTTTTCCGAATATGACCAAAAACTATAAAAATGTGATGCCCTTGTGCCTGAAAAAGTGCTTTTACGCACTTCTGCAAAAACATTTTATCAATCCCTTTCACTCCTTGGTAACTTTAGGAACTTGCCAACAATTTGAGATAAACATCTGTGGGTTTAAACAACAAACGTGCAGAATCGTGCTCATTACTCTGGCTTTTATGGAGTTAACTGTGCCTCCTGGCTTTCCCTGGTGCAGCTGAAGACAAGGCATACATACACAATACAGATGGATTCAGGTAAAGAAACAAATGCATCACCCACTTCAGCAAAAGAATGACATTGAGGATCAAATTTCAGTCAATTTGGTCAAGGTTTCGACTATTTCAGCCTATTTCCAACCACTTAGGCTACTGTGTCAGACAAACAGCAGCGGAAGAAACATTTACTTAAATAAAATTACAAGAACAATAATATAAAAATACTGTAAGTGCTCCACTTCAAATCGAATTTATTCAGCATTATCCGCAAAATGTTGTTAAAGTGTCCAAACTTAAAGTGCTTGAAGGAAAAAAGACCCCTGTTTAAATTACATTACTGGTGTATTTCTGTGTGTGCTCTTTCTCTATCTGTTCCGGTTACAGCTATCCTGCACGTGGCACTGACATGAGACAAGATGATATCTACCATTATTTGATACAGTCTCCAGGTCCGTCTGGTAAACAGTTACACTGTGTCCTAACACCAAGTGTAGCGAGTGGGCATCAAATTTCAACCAATGCCACCGTCTGACATGAGTTATTAGACTGAAATGATAAAGCTATGATAAAAAAAAAACATTTTCTGCACTGGTGACACAAAGAAACCACTGAGACTAAGAGCATTTTTTTTAAATTAAAAAAAGCACGTTTATCATTCGTTGGTTTTACAAACCAGTAAAGCTTACCTTCTGGTGTAATGCACAGTTAATGACAATTAAATGAGGATCAACCATCTGTATGCTAACTCTGAAAATATGTACCTGTTTAAGTGCTCCTGAAGCTGACCTAAGCGATGTTCCACCTCTCCATACGTGATCTCGCTGGCAGAATTATCGTCCTCTCTCAGGTCCTGGAACTGTGCTGACTCATCCAGGTAGTCTGTAGGCTTCTTACAGGCCCATTTATCACAGCACAGATCTGGAGAGCCAAACCAACACGCATGCTTTACATCCTCACATGTGGGTCAGAACAACGTCATCACTAAACAAAAACCCCCCTCTAAAATAGAACGTAATTAATCTCTAGGAGAGCTGTGTGTAGGCTCTTTGTTGTAATCTATCAAGTCCTTGTACTGGGAGAATTAATGCAATGTTTTCTAGTAGCAAACTAACCCTGTTGTTATCTCTGCTAAGCACCTGTTAGTATTCAGCTTGCTGTCCAGTGATATGTGTTGAGCCTCTTTGGTGATTTTAAATGCTGAGTTCTGTGATTACACTATCTGGTACAGCAGTCTGTGCAGGAGGATTTGCACTGGCGTGATGTACCTTTACCTTTAACATGGATGGCACTTACCTTTGCCCTCATGCGGCCTGTGTCTTTCCAGCAGTAGAGGTTAACAATAGCTTTAGTCTGTCATCCATTTCTTTTGTTTTCCTCTGTCTCTGTCCTCTACTGTCTGTCTTGTACTTCTTGGCTTGTCAGCGTGATGGGCTTTACCCATGCAAAATCTGGCTATTTGTATATCACTTTGGTTATTGTAGTGTATTTTAGAGCTCTGAGCCACACTCTTGTAAGTTTGGAAATTCCACTTTTTTTTAAAAAAAAAAAATTCTTTGTCTGTTTTCATTAAGACCCTGACACACCAAGCCGAGGGTTGGCCATTGGTTGATGTTGTACTGTCAGTGAGCATCTATCGTTATAGCCTTTGTGGTGTATCCCGCACTGATTTAGCATGTTGAATCAGCGACATTGACGGCAGAGCTCATCTGTAAGTAAAATTAGTCTGACTGGCAGTGGAGCTCAGCGCACAAGAGGAAAAACTGAAGTGAGGAAAGTAAACAAATGGCAAAATTCAAGAGGGAGTGAGATCAAAACAAACTTGTAATATATGGTCAGATTATTGTTCTCCAGCCAGAGACTACCACCATCTACTGGTGTGGAGAGTTATTTCCTCTCACCCAGGCATGACATGTACGTGCTGGTTGGCCATTGGCTGTAGTCTTTGTGGTGTGCTCAACTTTTTGGTCGAGGCACAGGCGACGTGGGGTGACGCAACAATTGGCTTTTGTTGCAGTTAGTTATTTAATGTCGGTTTGGTGTGTCTGCCCCTTTAGAGCAACTGAGATTGCTGATCAATGTCAAGCATACTGCCTTATTAAGAGACACTTTTCATTATAGGAAATGTACGTCTTAAAAGGTGGGCCCCTTTATCCTCCTCAGACCCCAACTTTTGTTTGGTATGCATTTTTAATTTCTCCTAGCTAATTGGGATTAGTAGGACCTAATAAGAATAAAGTCCTGATGTCCTAAAACGAGATGATGATTAAGTTCCAATGTTCTTCAAATGAGTATTTCTAATTAACAGCATCTTAGCTTGTTACCATTGCTAAAACTGCAATGGCATATCAAACTACAAATGTTATTAATCACAAATAAACAAGTTTCAACCATTAAATGTGATCAGGTTTTGGACCTTGTCCGTTTTTGTGTTGGGATCGGCTGCAGACTGACTTGGCAGAAATAGCTGCTATCTTGTTTTTACATAGATTAGTGTACTGTGCTTTTGCTACGACTAGATGGTACAAAAAGTGTCCACAAACGAGGACCACAGGTCTAAGTTAAGCAGAATTAAGTAAAAGGTCCAAACCCAAACTGTGAGGGTCTCAGGAAGATTAATACAGGCATGAATGTCAGACATGTGAAGCTCCTACGACAAAGACTTTAAAAATTGTGAGAGAGCTAAATCACGTCTTTCTTAGCTGTATGCCACATTACAGTACCGAAGCTGGAAGCGGCTGTGCTTGCAATTACCTTTTTTTTAAAAGATCATAAGTTAATTATCTCAGTATCTCAATATAACAAAGCTTGTTTTCTTGTGGTAACGGGTAAATTTAAGTTGATTCTTGAGAAAACAAAAGACAGATTTCTCATGATAACCAGATAATTCATCACAAGAAAACTATTTTGGTTTAATCGAGATCACAGGATAATTCAAAATAAATGCCTGCCTAATTTGATCACACCTGATTTGAGCTTCAAGATCACTGTCATGACTGTTGGGGAGGATTTATAACTGAACTCAACCTTGACTGAACTTCAGTCTGTTATGTTAATCGATAATAGATACACCTTGATCTGGCATGTTCAGCTAAAATGAGTGGCTGCACTTGTCAGGATGTTATCTATCCATCTGGCATGACACTCCTGATCTCTGATAAACATTAAGCAATAAAAGGAAATGACCTTTTTGTTTCGCATGATAACGGGTTGATTGTCTCGTTATCTTGGGATAACAAAATAATTAACTGATCTAGAGATATCAGCATTAAAGAATAATTGCAAGTGAGGCTGTTCTCGGCTTCAGTGTCATCGTCCTGTCTCTATGGTATTAAGTGGGGCAGTGGATTGGCTGTTCTTAAATATGATGGTGCACTGCAATAGACATGCAATAAAGGGTTGAAAGGTGATTATACATATTAAACTATGTTTTGATTCAACTTAAGGCCATAACCATGGAGTCAACATTGCCAAATCTGCGGTGGGTTGGAACACTTTTAAGCAAAATGAGATATTGACGTTATTGTTACCTTTTAATGCATGTCCTCAATAAAGTTAATATTGGTACAGTGTTACAATACGTTTCCCAAGCTAGCAAGTGGACTATGCTCAGTGTGTATGCCTATTGGCTGTCTGCTCACTAATGTGCAGAATGAATTTATGTTGAGCATATATGATATACATACTTCTCCCTAATTTGGAAAATCCTGTCTTATCTTATGCTGTAATATAAGCCATTAAACTCATGGATCTATTACTCAAATCAGCCTTGGAAGCTTGGAAAAATATCAGCCATCTTCACACATCATCTCCATCTATTCAATGGGAGTTGCTTTTGCAGCAAAAAGGTCTACTGTATGTCCTTGCCCTGCACAACCCAGGAACCCCTAGCAACACTTCTTTACGTGTTCTTGTCAAAACAGCAAAGATTATATTAGCATAATTATCAGTAAACAAAATGTATTACCTTCAAAAGACGGTCGTCTCTCCACGCTGTCTCTGACAATAAGATTTGAGCCCAGGGCTGGGGCATTGTGTGGAGAGGGACTGAGGACTTCTGAACTTCTCTTTAGGCACGAGTTAGATCCCCTCTCCCTCCTCAAGTCTTTAACCACTTCCTTGTTTTCCCCTGTAGCACGGCAATCAACAGGAGTCAGTGAAATAACACTGTACTGTATTCCTTATGGAATAGATGCTCTCAGGGAGCTCCACTCAGTAAACAATAACAGCAAACACATTTCCAACCACAAGAAGCTGTACTGGTCCTGTGCAGTTTAGTTTCCACTTACCTTTAGACACATCTGGTGTGAAGGAAATCCTTCTTTTAATACTCTTACTGCCCTCGCCATCTGAATCACCACCTTGTGAGCCTGAGGGCTGCAACAATGTGAGCATTAGAATCTACTATTTACAAGAAAAAAGTCCCAAAAAGTTGTGATGCTGTATAAAATATACATTAAAGCAGAATACAATGATCTGCAAATCCTTTTTAACATACAGTGGGGTAAATAAATACTCACTTGTCAACATTTTTTTTCATTAAACATATTTCCAATGCAGCTATTCACATGAAATTTAGACCTGGCATTGGAATTAGCTCAATAACAGTGCACGGTAAAAAAATCTTAATGTTTAAAACCATAAAAATTATGTGCAATAAAGTGGAATGATACAGGGAAAAAAGTATTTGAACTTGTAACTGAAATTAATTCAGTTCTCATAGGAGTCTTTGTTTGCAATGCCAGATTCTGGATGCTTTCTGTATGAAGAAACTAACGTCTCACAGTGTTCAGATGGGATTTTGGCCCATTGAGTAGGAAGTTTTATTTTTGAGACTTCAACAATTAGTGTCCTCAGTTCCAAAATGCTTACTGAGTGTTGTTAAAAGATAAGGTGATGGACACAGTGATAAACATGCCCCTGTCCCAGCTTTTTTGGAATGTTGTAGGCATCAAATGTGGTGTATACTTAGTAGGGCTGCCCCCTAACAGTCGACCAAACGTTAGTCGAGCAGAAAAGTCGGCAAAATTTAATTGGTTGCTTAGTTCCAGAAAAAAAAAGAAAAAAAACAAACAAACGTGAAACTCTATTACGAGCTGCGCCTTGCCAAAATAAATCAAAACCTATATGACCGGACAATGTGAGAATTTAATTTGAAAGGACAGACACAGGAAGAGGCCACACTCAGCAGTCAGACAGGAGTCACGTTAGGAACCAGCTACAGCCGACAGATATCTTTCCCTTCTTCAGTAAATATTCAGCCTGATAAATACAGAAATCAGATCAGAAAACAGATCACGTTAGTGCAGGGCTACCCAGAGCTTTACATCTGTCCCACGGACGATAGGCCTACATACTTATAAACAGCACCTGAAAGAACATCAGCTCTACACTCAGGATTTCAGGTAAATAGGCTATGATATGGTGCTTGTTAAGGTTGCTTAACAACCTCAGACGCATCCTGCTGCCACACTCTTGAAAACTGGCACAAAAAAGGTACAAAAGAGTAGCGCCCAACACCCGACCAGGCGGAAAACGTGGCATGTGTACAGCCCCTAATTTGCAGGGCTGGTACCTGCGTTTATTCCACAGGCTAGTTAATAACATGTCGGGCAGGAAATCCAAAGTGTGGGATCATTTTGAGAAGGTGAAGGACGAACCCAAGGTGATATGTAAACTCATCTTCATTAGTCGACTACAAACATGACGTATCATCTGAAACATGTTAGTAGCTACATGCCCATTAGCCACTTAGCACAATCATTACTGCTTTGCCGACAGCGTCATTAACAGGCGGCTCGCTCAGTGTGTGACGTGCACTTGTAGATAAAATATAGGCCAACATTAATGAAGGTTCATTAGTACGGTTTTGTATTTCTCTGTAATGTAGCACAGTGTTAACAATGTTACTGAGACTATTCTTTCTCAGACCTTGAACTCAAACCATTGTGTCGCCAAGCCCCAAATATATAATTCAAGGAACTGATTAATATAGTAAACATGCAGGCGACTAGTCAACTAATGGCCCTAAATGACGACTATGCCGATGCCGAGAGCAGCCCTAATATTTACAAAAACAAAGTTTATCGGTTAGAACATTAAATATATTGTCTTTGTACTGTATTAAGCTGAATATATTTGAAAAGGATTTGCAAATCATTGCATTCTGTTTTTATTTATGTTTTACACAGCGCGCGACTTTGTTGGAATTTGGATTGCAACACAATTAGTGACAAATATTCATACATTTTCAAATTGTTAGAAAATTAATAAAATATTGCAGTATACTACAAATAGAATAATATAACTGTGAATGAGTTTAGTAATGACAATGTGAATACTTGTAGGAAGATGTAGGTCCCTTACCACCAGTATATCATCTACCTTTGGAGACTCATCTCTGAGGTTGAAGGTGAGCTCCAGGTTGTTGAAGAAGGAGTCAGCAAACTCTGGGTACATGTCTATAACCTCCAGCAGATCTTCTCTCTGAATGGTGCTCAGGTCGCAGTAACTCAGAGCTCGCACATCAGCATTGGACTTCCCAGGCTTGGCAAAGAGGTGGATCATTTCTCCAAAGATGTCATTTTTTCCTGGTATCAACACACACAGAGACAGTAAATCTTCTCTAAAGCTTCACTGGGATGGGGAAAAATGTCAGTGTTACCTGCACCGACTTCTACAAGTAGTCGTGCGCATTATGGAGAATAATTTGTGTCTTGTTTCCTGTAGGGACTTATCTCGCAATTCCTCAGGCTCTCACTAAAAGGGCACAGACGTGTTTGTTTTTGTGGATAATAAAACTCAAACAGTCTTCCCTCTCTGTCTAGATGTTTTCCCAAGGTCTGTGCATCGGTTGTTTTTCTATCTTTGATCCATTATTTATGCTGAGGAATAATGGCTAACTCAAAGCAACTCTCATGTGGAAGGAAAGGAGGGTTTGATTGTGATTGACACACTTGTGTACTTCAAAGAGAAATTTGTGTTAATAATGGCTATCACATAATGAGGCCAGTTCTTCAGCAAACTTCCAGGAAGTTGTGAAGTCTACCATCGGAGTTTCCTCTGTTGAAATAAGGGTCCTTTTTGCACAAGGGCTATAGGTGTGATTTAAAGTCTGAGATGAAACATCCCTTTGTTGGTCCCAGAGTTCACCAAATGCCAACACTGTAAGCAGGGGTTCAGGAGAAAGAGATATGATATGTTGGCTGCCAGTGTGCCTTTCACAGCATGCGCCGGACACCTTTCTACCACAGAGGACAGCCTCACACAGAGTGGTGTATCTCACCCCCACATGCAGCTTTCAGCACAAGGATTTAGTTCATCATTAGCCTGGATGGCAGCGTAAGAGACTAATTCCTCACCTGCTGAACAATGCTAGTGGCCTTGTTGGACTTGGTATCATTACAAGAGGAAAATGCTTTAGCGCTGTTGCCTAAGTGCTGCCTTGTTAGAGGCTGGGACACTTTGGTTTTCACAAATTGGAGCAAAATACTGCTGATGGAGCATTATGTTTGAATCAAATATAAATGGGCTGGTCTATGAGATCAGTGACTTTACCAGTGTGTTTGTTAATAATAGGTTTTGTGTGATGCAGCAGTTTTTTGCTAATCTTAAACCCCATTCTGTCAGGTGCAGCTTTGGAGAGCATTCATCTCATGAATAATGGCAAGTTTAATCCAGGCTTGGCCTGTAGCACCTGGCTGTGGTTCACCCGTGAGGAAAAGATAAATACTCATTATTCTAATCAGAGCAACGAGTCTTCAGTATCACTGCTGTATGTCACTGAGGCAAAACAGCATTTCACACATAGAGCTGACGATTGTTTTAGTCAGTTGAGTCTTTTTCTGCCCTTTTTAATAATCCCTATTTTGCAGCTTTAACTCATTTCCCTCTGCTGTCAAACATAGTGGCAGCTATTTCACCGTGTTCTTTGAAATTGCCAAACAGCCTTTCATGGAGCCACTTAATAGAAATGTCAGCGTCTCAAACCTGCCACACGGACAGCCTTATTGCCCAGAGGACAGAAATGGGGGACGGCTGGCACACCTTGCCATTCTTGTCAAAATGTGTGAACACGAAAGTGGTTAAGCTGCCGCAATAACCCTGAAAATTATTCACATTTGAGGGACTCGCATTATAACAGTTAATTCTTTGATGTGCACACAAGTCATGCTGAGCCTCCTTGTAAGTATTACTGTGTTGAAATAGTGCGTGCCCATTGGGAAACTGCACTACCTCTCCTTTCCTGAGCGCATGACAGCAGCATCGCCGCGTATTTGAAAATATCAAGCATCCTGCGCCGAGTAGGACCTTACCTCAATCAATAATTCAGATCTTTCAATCAATCACAACAAGCTACATAATTAATAAGCTTTCACAAAAGGCAAAAGGCAAAACATGTGTGTTAAAGGCAAGGTGTGTTTTCTAGCAATTGTCTTACATTCTGAAAAGCATACTTGGATATTAGTGACCTTTATGTAAGTGCCCCCTTTTATAATCCAAAGGCTAAATCTTAGCATATTGATAGCACTGACAATAGATTTACTTTTGGAAAGAATAATAATAATATGAGTTTGAACCACCATTTCTGTTTTTCCAAGATCTGACTTGACCAAAAGCAGCAGAATAACGTTTTTTTTCTTTGTCTCAACAGGTTTGACACTGACATTCAACACACAATCAGCTGACAGATCTCCAATACAACAGGGAGGTGACTTTCACAGTTATTCACACAGGTTTCAGAACAATAGAGACTGCCACTACATTCATGATTCTGATGATAGACACTGGTGAAAGGTCAGACAAAAAACAATCTATCTTGGGTCAAAGGACAAAATAAATCCACCCATAACATATTTAGCTTTTTATAGGATATACATAACAGTCTCTTATTAATTCAGCACTCAGTACCTAGTGTTGCCCATTATCACATTCACATAATCAGAAAGGAGATGTATTTACCCAGGATTGCTACCACAATGTCGTCTCTCAGGATCTCAATAGAGCCGCGGGATAGAAAGTAAAGAGCAGTGAGCACATCACCACTGTGGACCAGAGTGTCTCCAGGAGGGGCATGAGTAGTTTTGAAGTGCATGGCCAAGGCCCTTAGGCAGCCTTTGGTGGCTCCTTGGAACGCCTTGCAGTTGTGAAGTAGATTCCTGTTGAGGTGAAGGCAGATATCCGCCTGCAGGCACTCAGGAAAACCTTTTAACACCTGGGATGCAGAGAAAAAACGTGAGCAACATGCACAAAATATTGAGTCTGATATCCTCAAAGAGATCGTTCCGCGAGCCAGTGGAAAGCTGTGAGCTGCAAATGTGTTGAGATGAATGTACTTTTACTAAGAGAAGTTGTAATTAAGTGTGACAACGGCTCAGAGATAAGGACATGGGATGAAAACAAACGTGGTATGGAGTCATAGACCCATTAAACACTGTCTGATACAGATACATCACATCTTTAGTGCATCGGAGGGAAAATCTTAATCGTAATAGGACACTCCGGTGTTACTTAAAGGAGCTGTATGCAACATTCAGTGCATTAATATTGCAGCTAAGTGTTTGCTATGCAAAGACATAGTGGAGTAATGGCATCCTGAACAGAGAATGAAGTCACGCTCCCTCTTTGTGTGTTGTTATCTGAGCTTCTCTGTTTTTTATGTGGTAAACGATCCGCCTGCGGTCTCTGAACCTATCAACCGTAATTTATAACTAGATGTTACGTAGCTCCTTCACGCAAGGTCAAAACACAGGCAACCTGGACAATTACTGGACATTTCTAGTAAAAGTACATAAAATAATAAATACAAAATTATTTATTTAATATATTCTATCTATTCTAAACAATGCAGCATCACTATTGTAACATATCGTCATGCATGTTTCTTTTAACCATCTTGCCATTACGTCAGACTTTGTTTTTCTTGTACTGTCCAGAAGGAGTTCCCTGTTTGCTATCTTTGGTCTGCCTGACTGTGAACGCAGCATAACCCTGTCCATACCCATGGAGGTGGAGCAGCAACACTGAATAAGTGCATCGCTCACCCTCCGTTTCCCCTCTTGGTTAACACCGTTAGCTCTGTCAGCACTGTTGCCGTTGTAAGCACCGTTCACACTGTTAGCCCTGTTAGCTGCTAGCCGGCAGCTGAGCCACCTCCATGTTGAGAACCCAGTACTCATGATTCATACTCTGAATCATAGATATGCTCTGAATTGCATAGAGCTCCTTTACTCAAGATGCATTCATAGAAATTACATCCAAATGTAACAATTACTGATGTGGGATTTGCACAACAGATGTAGTATGTAAAAATAACTGCCACCTGGATTTATGTAACCTCCCCCTGAGCTAAACACAAAAAGCCTGCTCAGTTTTGGCTTTGTCTCTTTCCTTTCTTCAACTGCTAACACATAATATCAGAGTGAGGACAAAATGTATTGTGTGATAAATAAGAGCAACAAAGAAGCCACCATTTTTATGCCCTAAATCCATTCATTTGTAGAAGCCATGGATTCAATCCAGACTTTTGGTGAATGTATCTCCTTAAAGGAAAGAATTGACTGCTTGCAGTATCTATATACAGTGGTGGAAAAAGGTTTTCGGACACCCCATGCATTTGTGAAATATTGCATTAAGAATCACTCTTAGGTCTTCAAGTGCAATTTCTTTTAGTACAGTCACAGCCAAAATACTAAATAAATCCTAAAAAAGCCATTAAAAACTTAAAATTGATTGGTTCCATAAAAATACATAAGAAATTTTGAGTATTGGGTCATTTTGGTACCAGTGATGAAGGTCGTTCTTTTTATTAAAAGACACAATTTTTGTTGCCAAGCTTCGTGTCTACATAAAGCCAGCACATTTGAAAGTTCTTCAGACACAAAAATGGCTAAAACAAGGAACCTAACGCAGGAAACACGCCTGAAGATAAAGATTCTCAGCCAGGAAGGATACAGCTGCCGCCAGATAGCCAGGAAGTGCAGATGCAGTCCTTCAGCAGTTGGATACACTCTGCAGAAATACAGACGAACCAACAGCTTGGAAGACAAACCAAAATCTGTGCGTCCAAGGGTTTCTTCAGCAAGAAATGACCGCATCCTGATCCGCATGTGCAGGCAAAACCGCCGAATGACATCACAGGAGCTTCAGCAGCAGTGGTCAAACCAAACTGGTGTCCAGTGTTCTACCCGCACTGTTAGTGTTAGGTTAGCCCGGCGTCGTTGGGCCCAGGCACACAAGAACTGGACAGCCAGGAATTGGAAGAAGATTTTGTGGTCAGATGAGTCCAGTTTCCAGCTTTATCTTCCTACTACTAATGTGAGGGTACGCAGAAGGCCAGGCGAAGCATTATCTCCAGCATGTACAGTACCTACTGTCTAGCATGGTGGAGGCAGTATCATGGTTTGGGGATGCATGAGTGCTGCTGGTGTTGGTCATCTCACTGTCTGTGACGGCACATTGAACTCTACCAAGTATTGTACCATTCTCGAAACCCACATGCTCCCTTCTGCGCGTGCACTGTTCCGTCGAGGTAAAAACTGGATGTTTCAACAAGATAATGCCCCTTGCCACACATCCAAGGCCAGTAGAACTTGGCTGCAGGAGCACAGTATCCAGGTCTTAGAGTGGCCAGCTCAATCACCGGACATGAGCCCCATTGAAAATCTGTGGTGGATTATCAAAAGGTCTGTTTCAAAGCATAAACCAAAGAATTTAGAAGAATTAAAAGCAGTAATTCAAGAAGAATGGGACTAGATTACCCCTCAACAGTGTGAAAGGCTCGTGGGGAACATGCCAGCCAGGATTAGAGCTCTACTACGTGCCAATGGCAGGACTACTAAATATTAATTTGATGATGTGATGGTTTATTTATTTTTTGTTCAGTTTTGAACACATTCTCTGTTATTTGTTGACTTTGATACCGACAATGTTGAGAACTGACATATTGAAACTGTCAAGAATTTAGTTTTGTTAGTTTTTCTTGTAAACAATAAACAAAAAAATATAATTTGTATTTGTTTGTATCTGTCTAATGCAGCCACACCTTTTGAAACACAAAAAAGATTTTTCCACAAATATTTCATGATAATATTTGAGATTATGTAAAATTTTAAGGGTGTCCGAAAACTTTTTTCCACCACTGTATATTTTTTTTTTTTACATAACTTGCTAAAGTAGAAAAATATACAGTATATTGTGTATATCCTATATTATATGATGGATGAGGAGCTAATTTATATGAATGTAAAGCTTTAATTAGAAAGTATGCAATTAATATATGGTTATTGCCTTAAATGACCAACATTTATTTCTTGAATTGATAGGAAATTGAGAGGGAGTTTCTATCAAAATACCTGGGAATGAACCTTGCACTGTTACAATCCCAAACTCAGGGCAATCACAATTATCTACTTGAACATAAAATGAATTATGAGCATAACATTCACATTATTTTCTGGTGACATGGTCAGATGAAATTGAAATGAGACAAAATGCTGTTTTCAGTGCATGCTTCTTGGCTCTAGAATATGATTTCATTGCTTGGAGATATGAAACTATGCTCTATAACTAGATTAATTCACACAAATCATGCATTAAATGATGGGAATTTCTAACACTGACACAATGACAGTGGGTTTGTTACTTTAAAACGGTGCCATGAAAATGACAACATATTAATAAAAACATGTACCTCCTGCTCTTACCAATGTAGAGATGTTAATCCCGATGGAAAGCAGACAAGAGAAAGAAAGCTCTTTTGAGAATTATTTCTACAATCATTTAATGAGATCAGTTCATTTTGTTGGGTATGCTATCAAGTTACAGTAGCAGGTAGATGTAGTGATCCTTACCGTGTTCATATCAATGCCGTTGGTGTAGGCCCAGGAGTGTTGGAAGTACTCCTCCAGCCGCTGTCTCAGTGGGTTGGGAATCTGATGAAAGCGTATGAACTCCTTGACCCGTAACATTTGAGCGTGATATCTGGCCGTACCCGAGTACAACCTCTGGATGATGGCAGAGACGTTTCCAAAAATACTGGCATACATCAGGGCTGCAATTCAGACAATGATCAATAAAAGATGTGACTTTCATTCTACAGACTGCTTTGCATTTTAATTGCCTCTGCCCACAGAGACACACTGTTAACTCGAATAAATGTGAACAAAATGCTGATGTACACTCAGACAATCTGCTGTCTAGTCGAGTCAAATCAAGTCCATTTTTATTTACGTAGTCAAATGCTGGAAATAATTTATTTGCCCCAAGAGACTCTAAGATCTGTACAGAATAAGACGCCCTCTATGCTTTCAGGTAAACCGCTGCCTGGATCGGTTAGGTTGCTTGTTGTTATTCTGTGACTTTGGTGAATCTAAACTAATCTTTAAATGCCAAAATCTCATAATAACATAAACTAACTGACTGAGGCAGCAGTAAACAAGCAGCTCCTGTGTTCAGTGGTGCTACTGTAAATTACTGTTTTTCTTAATGGAGTCTGGCTTTAAAGAGAGTGATATAATGGCTTCAGTTCCCTGTTGGAAATTACTGTCTGAAGACAAGGTAACTTGGTGGAAATATTCTAAAAATAGTGTACACTTAAAGTGACGCTGATTTTATTAGGTGGCTAAAATACAATATGTTGTTGACCCCTTCTCAGCAGTACTATTACTGTCTGCCTCTCAAAACTGGGAGCATGGTGACCGACAGCTACTGTAGTTTATGCACTGACTATGGAGAAGTACCTTATACAACCCCTCTTCAAAAAATCTGAAGAATCCCCTCCTGAGGTTTATTCCATTAAAAATGAAATAAACCTCAGGAAGAGCAACAGAGGAGGGATTCCTCTCCCAGGACGGGAATACATGCAATAGGTAGTCCAGGATCTGATCAAAAGAAGCCTCTTCAAGTGCCGCCTCAGATAAAAGCAGATGCTAAAAGAAAATAAAAAAAGATCATAACATACTCACAGCCAATCAACATGACACAGATGGAAAAGATCTTCTCTGAGTTGGTGTTTGGGGAAACGTTTCCAAAGCCCACGCTGGTCAGACTGCTGAAGGTGAAGTAAAGTGCTGTGACATACTTGTCCTTGATAGAGGGACCAGAGGTCGGGTCGCTGTAGTTGTATCTCTTTCCTATGGACACGCCCAGATTGTCCAACCAGCCAATCTTGTGCTCCAAGTAGGGCTTCTCCACATTGCCAATGGCGTACCATATACAGGCTAACCAGTGGGCGATGAGGGCGAAGATGCACATGAGCAACATGAGGACTGCAGCACCATACTCAGAGTAGCGGTCCAACTTCCTGGCTACACGCACCAGTCGCAGGAGCCTGGCTGTCTTCAACAGGCCAATCAGAGTGGTGGTCTAAACGAAATGTACAGTAAGGCAATTTATTAATAATAGTAGTAGTAGTTTTAATGTTAATATTTTTTTTAATTTTTTTTTTTTTTTTAATTTTACATACTTTATTAATCCCCAAGGGGAAATTCAATTTTTCACTCTGTTTGTCAATTACACACAGGTCCGAACACACACATGCACAAACTGGACCTATACATGTCAGACTAACTTTGATAATATAATAATACAATGACATGTAGCTCATAGTAGCTCGCGAACATGCTGCATGTACAGAAACGATGCAAAGACAAAAACACACACACCCTGAAAACAAATGCAACAGAAAAACGCTGCATATCCAATTAACACAATGGAAGTTTTCCAGGCCTCTAGGGGGAGCGTTAAGTGGAACAGCTCTTTTATAATATGGTAAAAGACTAGAGGCAGAAGAACGCCAAGTGTAAAAAAGAAAAAACGTATGTATTTTTTTTATGTCACTTCCTTACTCTATGTTTCTTTCTGCTTCTAAAACAAGACCCCAGAACAGCATCGGGCCTTTAAGCCAATTTCACATAGTAGGCAAATTGGAATCACTCCATCAGGGGCATAAGGGAGTTACAATGGGCCCCAGTGCACACTATTGTGACAGGCCCAAGTATACCCTAGTTATTAGTTATGAAGCGCACACACACACACACACACACACACACAGTTTTAGCCATACAGTATATATATTTTACATACAGTGTGTCTTACTGCCGCTTTTATGTTATATCTGCTTGCAGATGTACCCAGTTTGTCAGATTTTGCTAGCTACTATAAATTGTATTATCTTGTTACCTGAAACAGAGGCTTGATAATGGACAATATCAATATCCATACTACCCAGCAGTCATCATTACATAACTACATAAGAAAATTGTTTAATTATTTCTTTTTATTTTTACAGTTACATTTTTTTGTAGTTTTTGTAGAATAAGCATACAAGTGAGTTACAGACTAATACTATTTTCCAAAAACAAAACCTTGATGGACATGGGTTTGCCTTTGTGAGGGCATATATACACAATCGCACCATTTTCAAATTGAGTTCTTTGAACAGGGTGTATTTCCAGGTGGCAATTAATTAATATTTATGCCAGAGACATCTGTAAATCTGTGGATACATTTTTTGAGCATCACAACCCCTGAGAAATGACTTGCTTTACTATCCAAATTTGACCCATTCGGTACCATAACATTTTGAAAGTCTAGAGGAGCTGCATGTTTAAATAATTTCATCCCCATTCAAGTTAGTAGAGCGCTAAACTGAAGTCAGCCATTTGGCTGGTAAAAGTTAGCTGTTTGGCCGCACTTGGCTGCTGTAAATCTTTGGTGTGCTTGCTCTATCCCCATAACACGATTAGGGTTATTCTATACTGCGGAAATGTGCTACTGAGCAACATTTATAGGAATGAAGGGTATGCGCCTCCAATGCTGTATCCAGGCCTCTATACATGCATGTTCAAAAACAAACACACTTAAATGTCGACTGTCAGGTAAAAATTTAAGCAGTTCCACTTAGTGCTCCCCCTAGAGGCCCGGAGAACTTCTGTTGTGTTGACTGGGTATTTTTCTGTTACTGTTTGTGTGTTTTTGACTTTGCATCATTTCTGTATTTGCAGTGTGTTTGCTGTTGGCGTTTTTGTTTTGTTATTTTTCATTTGCAGGATGTTTCCATCATTGCATTTTTTGGGGATTGTCATAAGTGTTTTTGAATTGGCATCATTTCTAAAGCTACAGCATGTTTCTCTTAATAGAAATGTTTGGGCTGTTGTGGCGCATTTGCATTTGTCAGCCACCATACATTGGACATTACATTTTTTATGCAATTCTCTCATCAGGAAATAATATTTGTTGCATACCTACCACAGCCGTGTGCTCTAACACATACTCTTTGTAAGCAACAAATCTAAAGCAGTGACAAATAAAGAGAGTCACTTCACAAACTGAAGTAATGAGTTTCCTTAATAGTGGAGAAAAGACAAAGACTCCACTGTGGCAACTCTCCACAGCTCTTTGGTCAAAGGCAAATGAACACAAACGTGAAGACAGCAGCAGCCCACAGATAAATCCTCATTTATTCAACACCGAACAGGCACTAACACTCATTCAGTGACTCCCTGGGAGTTTGTTGCTGCTTCTGTGTCATCAAGAAAGGTTTTAGCAGCTCTAACTACCATTCCCATTGGCATAGTCATTTATCTACCTGACAATTACTGAATGACCTTTGAAAATGAAGTTAATGTCTGCACACTCTCCGTTCTAACCGCACCATTAGCATCGTATTTAATCTTGATTTTCTTACTAAGACAAATGAAAAAGAAAATCTATCTGCCACTCTCCTCATTGTGTTTCTTTACTGAATGAAGTTAAAGATGTTTAAACCACAGTTCCACTACATTTGTCCACCATTATAAAGAATTGGCATTCAGCATTGTGCACAGTACACCCACACTGAGTTCATTTTGGAGAAACTGACATCTCCACAACCTCACTGGGTTTTCAGTATACAAAGTCAGGACTGTTGTCTGGGCCTTGAAAATCCTGCATTTATCAACTTGTCTTTATAGATGTTCTTTTTAAAATATGCACCCCCAAGCATTCCTTTTGTTCTGCTGTGCTGACCCCATATCTCTTGGTTACAGTGGTGCCATAAGCAGGAATTTGTGCAACACAGAGTCAATAAACCTTGACAGAAAGCATGATTTGCAACGCAATACTATACTGTGAGCTTTCTGCTTTGGAAAGGGACTCATCTTGGTTTTTGAGGGTCTACATTATTGTTTATCCAAGGTTTGGGATCATTTCCCCTGTGTCAAGTTAAATTTGCATTTGACATTAAAGGTTCAGGTTTGCATCCAATCGCATACTTGAAATCACGTTATCCGAAATCATATTATCATTTAATCATGACCACAAATGATACCTTAAAGGGGTCACTGACAGGCTCATATTGTTATTATAAGCATCTGACAACATTCTGCAATGGGCTCTATAGAGAAATAAAAGTAAATATATGTTTATCTTTACCTTTCACTTTGTTATTGTGTTCCTGCAACAACTCAACTCACGTGAATTCACAACAAGACTTCCCCTTGAGCGAAACTTGGTTATACACAATAACAAACAGACCGTATCCAGTGAAAGATAAAGAAAAACATTTTTTAGACACTTATAATAACCATCTGATCCTGTCAGTGGCAAAAACAAGCACCTTCAGTGGACAAACAGTCACGGTACGCAATTGCCCCAATAGATTACATTTCAGCCCCTTCCACAGCTGTGAGCTGCGGCACTCTTTCTCAATACTCTACCATTTCAAAAATTGTTGTTCTCATATGTCACTTAGACACAAACACATGGAAAATAGGTTCCAGGTTGAAAAATACCAAAGTCTCCCTTTAAGCAAGTAGTTTGAAAAGCCAGATTTGGCTGCATTATTCCACCCCCAAACAATTATGATATGCATTGAACAGTTATGTATGAGTCTAAGGCTGCTATAGCGCTGCCCTCAAGGGAACTGACACCCTTAATGACTTATAATTAGTTTGACTCCGGCACATCAGCCACCTGAATGGGTTTAAACAAAATTACAATATGTAAAAATTGACCACAAGTTTTTGCTTATGTTATTTTGAACTTTTTTTGACTAAGGTCTGGTTTGCTGATGCTAACAAAAAGCTAAGCTAACTCCAACACTCAGCTAATACTCCAAATTAGTCTGCACCAAGTTTAAAAGAGAGACTGAACAAGTCAGAAATTTTGAAAGTGACACACCAAAATAAAAACCCCAAACACAAGCATGGCAAAGACAAGCTCGTCTGCTGCAGGGCTGTGTAGACAGCACTGTTCTTAGGCAATTTTTAGCGGGTTTAGCCATTTCGAAACCCCCCCTAAAAAAGGCATACATATACATATACATATTTTGGTTGAAAAGCTGTATTTGACCCATCCGCCAACCTGCTTGCCTCCCTATGTTGACTTTCTCGCCCATTAGTCTAACATTACATCACCTGACTTCCTCTGTCAGTGCATAACGATAAACATAGAGATTTAATGGGCTGATAATGGCATTCTGATAATAATAACGCCCATTTAATTGCGAGACAGCATTCAAGCAGGGTGCACACTGATTAAATTTGAGCTATATGTACATATAATGCCAGAGTTTGATGGAAAAATCTGTATTTTGTTTCCTTGTTAGCTGCTCATAATATCAGCCTGTTTCACTGCTGGGGTTATAAAATCAATCCTCTAACAACATCAGAAAAACTAATTAAAAAAAACAGAACATGGAATATTACAAACAAAATATTAAATTTGGCCTTTAAAATCTAATATTGGTGAAACCAACAAGCACAGTGCACTCTACAATCAAATCAAAGTTCAATTAAGTCTCTTAAATGCACCTCAACAAGCACTTACATAACACAGCTGCACAGCATCACAACCCAGCCTCCCCTCGCCCTGTTCCTCTAATGGGAACAACATTTAGGGGGTTCAAGTTGGGACAGAGCACTCAACTTCTTTTCCGCCAGCGAAACAGCTTGAAATAAATCTTTTGTTTGTCTATTTCTGTTATAATTATTATCATTAACAAACACTGCGTGGTGCCAATTTTGCATAACGCCTCTCACAGTATGTTCAATCTTCTGGCAAGACTAAGTTGTTTTGAAAGCAACAGGACATTGATTGAAATCTATTTCAAATATATTCTCTGCTCCAATCAAAAGGTTTACTTAAGCGCTTGTAGGTTAAAACCGTCTTGTTGAGCTGCTAAATTAAATGAGCCTTGTGAAAACCATCTGCCACTCAGTTTCAGTTGCTTTTATTTTCTGAATGAGAGTGCAGCTGAGTGGGACTTTGCGTGCCCGGTCTGAAAATTAGAAACACCAAGCTGGTAATCTATAAATGCAAACAATACATCCGCATGCTATCACAGTATATGATGCTCTATTTACAGACCTGAAAGGGAAATAACTATTTTTTTTCTTCTGAAATTAATTTTTAAAATTAAAATCAAGTTAATAGTGTCAAATAATTTCCTTGGGGATTTGTTTGTTACTCTGTCTTGTCAGGGAAACAAACGTCCATTTTCTTTTTGGTTTGTTGTCATTCACTGAACTGACTCAGCAGTAGCAGCAGCAGCAGTGGCGGAAAAGATGATTATGGTTTATAATCAGGAGCTTTTCTGGTGTAATGGAGTGCCTACAAAGCACGATAAAGCACTGAAGTGGATCCAGAGCCTGAGGGGACATATCCTACCAACAAACAAGCCAGCAGGCCTGGCAGCCGGCCTACCAATGGCCATCTCACATCTGCATGTAAGCTGTGCACACAGCCCCGTTGGCCTGCGCCTCACATAAATGCATCATTGATTGCCATTTGGTAAGCCATTAATCCGTGTAAATGGATTCTAGAATGAGGACCATTCAAAAAAAAAAAAAGAAAATAGAAAAAAAAGAGAGAAAAAAAGTATGAAAAAAAACAAACATGCAATTTAAAGTAATCCTTTCAGAGCCGAGACAGAAAGATTCAGGCTTTAAGTCGTGGCCCAGGGGCACAAGTCTGGGGTTAGTAAATGGATAACAGCGCAAGCATGGCCGGGATGATGTGTGGCAAAGCTCCCTGGGAGAAAAAAAAAAAAAGAAGGTAAAAAAATACATGCATTAGAGATAACATACCTCATCTGATCCTGAACCAAAGATGAGAAGGTCAAAGGGGATTGCCGCCACCATGTCTATAAGGAACCAGCCCTTAAAGTAATGGATTGCGATTTTAGCCGGATCGCTGACCACCTCCTCGTTGATGTTTACGTAAGTGGTCCTGAAGTTTATGAGGATGTCAATGATGAACATGATGTCCACTATTAAATCCACTACATTGAGAGGGCTGCAGGAGTATCCGCATTCACGCCTCTTCTGCTCCTCTGTGTCGTTGAGAAGGAAAGCAGCGGAGTAGGGAGTGAGAATTGCTGTGTAGATGACCAGCAGCAGGATCAGCCAGTCCCACACAGCTTTGAAGGGGCTGTAGTGGAGGATGGTGAACTTGTCGATGCGGGTTGTCTGGAGTTTGTACTCTGGTAGCACATCAGCTCCGAGTGACAGGACCTAGAAGAGTGGTAAGAGAGGGTCAGAACAGTAAGAAGGTCGGAGGTTCAATCCCTGGCCCCGAAACGTCCTTGGGCGAGATACTGAACCCAGAATTGTTCCTGATGACTGTGCCATCGCTGTGTGAATGTGTGTGTGAATGTTTATGGCTGATAAGTAGGTGCCACCTTGCATGGTAGCCTCTGCCACCAGTGTATGAATGTGTGTGTGAATGGATGAACGGTGCTTGTGTTGTTATGTGCTTGGAGTGGTCGCTAACACTAGTAAAGTGCTATATAAATTAGAGATGATTGTTCAAGTACTCGATTTGGATGTCAGTAGGCGTTCAACGTATAGAGGCGCTCAGTGCCTCCTTGCTCTGCTGTTGCTCTTCTCTTTGTTATCATGAGACTTCTACTGTGGGAGCATGAGCTTCGCACTGGGGAACAGTTGGTGAGAGTCTGCCCAGACACACAGTGAAAGGGCTAGCTGATAGCGTCATGAGTTATAATGGGTTTAATAGCAACAGAGCTGAGCTGTTTCGGTGTCGGTGTGAGTTCCTTGCAACTGTAAATGGCTTGGTGTCAGATGTTAGCAGCAGCTGCTGCTATTTTAGCCTGTGCTAACTAGGGGGCGTAACAATTGATTAATGTAACAACGATCTGATAGCACTGATGCAAAGTGAAAACATCAATGCATATCACCATCTTTATAGTACGCTTTTATTTTGAAATTCTGCATCACTGTCAAACAGTACCAGGCAGTTGATGGCAAGTAGCCGAGAAAAAGACAGTAAGGATAATGTTATTTAGGCAGGAATAAATCAGCAGTACGGAAATATTTTGGATTTTAGAGAAAATACGGGTAAACAGACAATATAAACGCTGTATGTAAACAGTACCGTTAAAGATAAAATACTCGGGAAACATGACATACCTGTCAGGCATCTCAATCCACTAACTCCATTAACATGGCAACATAAGCTGTTGTGTTTCAATGTTAGCTGCATGCAGGCTGAAATTCAACCATGCTGCTGTGTCAGGAGACGCAGTGACTTAAACCAACAATGAGTAAAAAAACAATAATGGTGACCAGCAAAAAAATGAACCTTGACAGTTATTATTGAACTGAATTTTGTACTTTTGTTAATGTTTTATTAATCCATTTTTGGCTGTTGAGAGAAGTTTGCCATCAGGGCTTTAAGTCAGACAGCCCTGATGTTTTAGGAAAAAGATCATGGTTTGGGTTACAACGAAAGGATTTCTTCCAAAATGGGCTTTCAGGTAGAGAGCCTGGAAAGTTGTATGTTGGGAGTGACATTCTTTATGAATGTTTATGGCAAAGACCTCTTATGGCATTTGTATTTCTGCTTTTATGTAGCATATATGTTGTCATATGTATGTTTTTCATGGGATGTGCTATGGTGAACACAGATTTTTATGTATGTCTTATGCTATGTGTTAAGGTGAAACCAAAGAAAAATATTCACATTGTGGACAATTAAGTATTCATATTTGTATTATACTATGTGCTGTTTTTTGAGTGTCAGACAGGTCAATTTGAAATAAGAAAGGTTCTCCTGTAACCAATTATATTAATTGGGCGTATGATATTGTCTCATATCGATTGCAGGCCCCTAAACTGAATTGAACTGAAATCAAATAATGGCCGACTTTGTGATATCTGCAAATATAGCATCATTGTCCAAAGAATCAATATTGTATCGTGATGAAACTAACCTTACAGACATTAAACTGACTGGGAGCATCAGAAGGTTTGCTGATTTTTCTAACATAAACTTTGAATTTATGGTTAATAGGCTAATTGAAGCCTGGGTTTTCATTAAATTAATTTCAAATTGCACTTGTTTTTGATTGTCGGCCAATCTAAATTCCTAAGAACGTACAAGTATTCGAGAACTTTATGAAAATTGAATGTGAGTACTCGAATACGGAATACTAAATGCAAATGCAGTCCATTTTACATCTAAAGGTTCAGTTTGCAATTCTGGAGAAAGATAGTTGATTGTTGAATCTCATTCCCAGGTCATCCAATACCAATTTGGGCTGGTAGTTGGACTGAACCACGAAACCAAGGCGTTAGTATTCCGGCAACCTGCGAATGAGACTCAACAATCAACAACCTTTATCCAGAATTACATACAACACCTTTAAGGGAAACCCCCTGATTACACCACTCCACTTTGATTTCAAGTCAGAAAATGTCACTTAATTTCCACCTTGTCCGAATTGATGTTGATAGTGTTTGTCTTCGTTGATTGTCCTTCTGACAGTTTGATCAAAGAAGCCTTTTCTTGTGATAATAAGAGGCCCACCAGGTAATTTAGCCAGCTCACAGACTTCAGGGACTGATTTGACAGCAACTGTGACACACTACTGTAAGTTCTGTGCAGTCAAACAGTATTAGGTAAAGGCAGCATGTCTGACAAGTAGATTGCCTATGTCCCATCACCATGAATAATGTGACAGCAACTGCCTTGTTCCACATTTACAAGATGTACATTCTGTACTCCAGGTAAAAACTAAGTGCTTCACTGCACAGACAGTAACATGGAGAAAAGCTGATAGATATATGTATGCATTTATGTCCGTAAACAAACATTTGTTGTAATTTTCCCATATGAATGAACCCTGACTGGAAGATAAATTATTCAGTGTGCTCAGGAAGGCCAAGCCGTCCCCTGTTTTGGGCTTAATAAGCAGTGGCAGACAAAGAGAGAGGGCTCTCTTATGGCAGAAAATAGTGCAGGAGTGAGGATGAGGGCGGCAGGTCTCTCTATTCATTCAAGCACATTCCCCTATCTTCAACACATGAATTATAGATTTCCCCATGCTAGCAGTCAGGAAGTAGATGCCGTGTTCACATCTCAGCGGTGTCTCCAAACTCCAAGCTAGAGTCAGTGGAGAGGGAGAGCGTTTAATCATCATGATGGTTTGTCTTCATTTATGAATGAGTAAGCTCCGTTGAAAGATGTTTAAATATAAGGTTTCTGGGTGGCTGTTTCTAACATTGCCTGAAGGTACCAGCAGTATTGTGTATCCCTTGTAGTGTGACCTACACACAGTTTTCATAGCTATTTATACCTAAATTATATGACATTGTGGATCCTTTTAGACAAAAACATAGGCCTATGTATTTCGTCTTTTTATTGAATGTAACCAGATGAAACATAAGTATTCATTAATCAAAACTGTGACGGATGCCTGCACTTAGCTGTCCTTGGCAAGCTGGCAGCAGATGTGTTGCTGGTGTTGTCGACAGGGAATTGTGCCACTAGATAGCCCCCGTTTCAGCCATATGACAGGAAGAGTTGGTCCTGCTGAACTGACCTTGAGTAATAAACTGAATCCCTGCTGAATTCCCGCAGAATTGTTATGAACCTGCATTTGGGCTTGTAAGTAAAAAAATGAATTTCTTTCATGAGGGATCAGTGGAATGTCCTTCCTCCCCTTAAAACAATTACGCTTAGCTGATGTTGATGTGTATGAATTTCACCCTTTTTCCTTCAATATTATCCCCACTTTCTCTGCAATTAGGAAAGCCCAATTACCCTCCCTTCCTCCCTCTTATCATTTATGTCTCTCCATGGTTGACCTGGGTAGGCGGTAGACAGCCATGTGTTACCTCAGTGAACCATGGGATCAACAGCTGCGTTTTTTAACCTGCTCTCCCACATCCCACCTTAGAAATCCCACAGGTTTTATGAATGGTGGCTGATGATGGTACAGAAGACACTGCTATGCCAAATTAAGTGGCCCCTCCTGACTCACCTGTGTGACTTTTTCCGTGACATTGTGAGTTCTCTCCTTGACCTTTGGTGCTATGATGGTTTTGTCGGATGTTGGCGGAGAATGCGTCTTCTTGTCGGTCGCCTCGGAGAAGTTGAGTGCAATCAGAGGGATCTTGTGGATGGTGCTGTATTTGTTGATGTTAGAATCAGAGGTAGAGCCAAGCAGGCTGGGCTTCACGTGATTAAAAGGGCCTGGTGGTTTAGAATGAATGAAAGTCACATTAGTACCCATGGCGGTTTGGACACATTGATAGGCATTGATTTTTTTCAGTTAATACCATCCGATGGCTTTGAAAATGATGCTAGTGTGCTCACTTAATTCAGTGAGCAGTAATGTAAACAATTACAATTAATGTTTTTCATGATATAAGAGCGGTTTTTACTTTTACAAGTGTGAACTAAACACATTAAATGGATGTTTCACTGATTTTCAAACCTATTTCTATGTTTTTGGTATTAGGGCAATATAATGATCCATAGCGCTCTGTATGCTGTACTGATACTGATATTGATGCAATGATGTTGCAGCTTTACAGTAGCAGCCTACAATACTTACACAGTACCATTGACTAATGTGCTCTGGCATTAGTGGATAGTGGAGAAGCTGTTTAGGGAATGGTTAATTACATATTCTGCAAATGGGAAAATGCACTACAGCAGGGCTGCACCGAATAGTTTGAAGTTTGAAGCTTCTTTCATAACATTGAATTTGCATCAACATTTGAATCTTGTCCAACTTTTTATTTATTTAATCCAATTAATCTCTTTGTTCAAACTGAGCATTTTTGTTTAAGGATTTATTTTAATTCATTTATTCATATATTTTTAGGGTGATGATGTCATAAAATATGACAACAGACATTTCAAGCTTCATTTGAAAACCACAATAGCAGCTTTGACTGTAAAAAAATGACATTCAGTACAGTCCTACACTACATCTAAGCTAGCTTCGGTTCATAAGAATTAGGTCGGGTGCTTAGAGATGTACTTGGCTGTGAATTAGCGCCAATTACATATTTAGAGGAACTGGTGGTTCATTTAGAGACGTCAGCTTTTGAATTACACATATTCTTAAAAGCAAAGTTTTGACCGGACTGTGCTTCTGTTTTCATCACAGTTTACGCATGCATCAACGCACATGTGTTAGCAGTATGGCAGACTTGCTAAAATTTATTTTATAAAATAGCTGTTGAGTGTTTCTGTAACCTAATACTATTGGTGCATGACCAGCTGTGCAATTGTTGAGGATTTTCCCACAGATACTGTATGCTTAAAAAAGCTGAATGCAACATTCAGAACATTAATAAAGCAGCAAACCAGTATTTGCTTTAAGATAAAGTGGAGTAATGGCGTCCTGAGCAAAGAATGAAGTCTACCTCAGTGTGTGTTGTAATCAGAGCTTCTCTGCTTATTGATGTGGTATATGATCCGGCTGTACATGCATATTAGTGCATGTGAGCCTCTGTAAGTGAATCTCTGTAAGTGTTGCTCTCATAGGGTGCAGCTAGTGTCTGGACAATGTTGCCACATAGCACCCACCGTCTGGTTCCCTCCCAGGTAACAGTGTTAGCCACTTGTGTCAATGTTAGCACTGTTTATTGAGTTAGCACCATTAGCTGCTAGCTGCTAGCTGCCAGCTCAGCCACCTCCATATTGAGAACCATGTGCAGACAATACCTGGCCCAAATCATCGATATGCTCTGAATGTGGCAGACAGCTCCTTTAATGGCTTGCATGCCTTCGAACAATAGCTTCTCAGCAGAGCTACTATCGTATCAAGCAATACAAGCATACATTCATGCAGGTTAGTCTACAAGCAATGCTTTGATTAGCACATGATAAGAGCGAATATGAGATTACATTATATGATTTTATGGACTGCTGGTGTGACAAAATCACTACACTGGTCTAAGTATAAAATCATTTCACATAATTAAGTGTGGTCAGCCCACTCAGCCTATCCACTAGAAGTGGATCTGTGAAGAGCGTTTATGCTGATTGCCTTGCTTGAAGTCATGCTCCAAAACAGCACTGAGCAATGAGACGACAAACAGAAATACATGATTACCTCTGACATTGTCTAAAGGCAGCGTTTTGTGGACAGAGCAAATAAAGAAGAAACATGTTAATAACCCTAAACAGATTCAGAAAAAATGATAGAAGTAAAAGAATAAAACACAAACAGTGTCTCTTAAAAATCACTTTTGAAGACCAAATCTGTAATTGGTGTACATTGCCTTGCTGACCCCAGTGTCATATGGTGGTGTTAACACTGGTCTGCAGTCTAATGCAAACTCAATTATAATGTGATGTCTAGGCCAGTGGGGCCCCGTACACTAATCGCAGATTGGAGCCATAAGCTTTCCTTACACACTGCAGTACGTACCTTCACTGGTATGACGATCCCTGAATATGCTTTTGGAATTGGAGCTGTAGGCCTCAATTTCATGGACGGATGAGGCTCGCCTCATGCTGTTGATGCTGCCTCTGGGGAAGGTGTTTGACAGGGTGTTGGAGGACTGGAGAGGCTCTGTCTGGTACAGCTTCTCCCAGGGGAGTTTAGGGGATGAATGGTCAACTGGTTCAGGGCCGATGCTAGCCTGGGAAGAGTGGTGGCTTGAGCCTATGAGGCCACGCGTGTCATTGGTCTCAATGGGACTGCAAATGCTCTTGGTAGGCGAGGGGAAGCTCTGCAGGGCCACTGAGCCCTCATTCTCTTTGGGCGGGTCCACCATCACAGCATCTGGGTCCTCTTGTGGAAGAGATTGCTTGGTGTTCATTAGGCTCAAAGCGGCTTGGCGGAAGCGGAAGAATCTACTTCTCCCTAAAAGTGAGGGAAAATAATGAGAAGCCTTGTTAGATTTTTAGTGTATGCCAATAAAAATAAAAACATTTAAAAGTCATTTTTTAATATTGAACAATAACATTCATGACTGCACAAAATGTTTGTTCTGCCTAAACATATAAGAGAAAATGGAAACTAAAAAAGTATAGGCCTGGAAGTGAGAACGGATTAAATGACCAATTTTCAGCAACTGCAAAGGTTATGACAATGAAACCAGAGGTTAACCACACTCCTTTTCTGACTATATGATAATTTATTATTATATCATTTGTGCTTGAAGTTCTTTTGACATATCTGCTTCCTCTTTCAGTGACAACAACAGTGACACAAAAAAAGTACATGGAAGCCCAACATTGAGAACGGCAGGTGCTGAGACACATCCGCACATAAATAATGAAATGAACAAATTTTGGCTCTGGTTGCTCAAGTGCACAGGCCTCTGTGTACTTTTCTTAAGTTAATCTTTTATACAATGACCATACAGTTTTTTAGGGGGATAACATTTCTCTCATCTTTGCAGGACTTTCTGTAACTGAAGCTTCACATCTTTTGATTAAAATTATGCTTTGCTGATTTTCAACCAGCTTTGCATTATAACAATGCGGGTAGTATGTATAGATGAACTATGGTTTACTTAACTCCATCGTACCCGCACCCAGATCTCCCTGCTTATCTCTCACTTTAAATCTGACTTTTGCTCGCTCTTAGGCTGTTGCTCGAACTTGTAAAGGGCAAAAATGAAAGGACTGAATGACTTTAAGTGTATGGTATGGACAAAGTCAGCCTGTTGAACGTGAGGTCTCATGAATCCTCGACTTTTCCTGCTCGCTGTTACTGTAGGGTACTGTTCATGCTGACTGCTACGTTGAGGGAACGAGATAGGATCGAATCTGCAGCTACATTTATTGAACAAGACGGAATGAACTGTTCTCGAGGTGGGATGTATTCTGCATGCCCAGGAAGAACGACAAATCAATGCAGTCAAATCTTATTTCTAAACCATCTTCTATTACGTGGCCTATGTACATTCAAGCATAAGCTTGTTACTTAGAAAATAAAATCTGTTTTACATACATAGCTTAGCAAAAGTTAGATGTTTTACTGTACACCATAAAACACTATTTTGTGTAAATGCTCCCCCTGTTGCTTGAAATACCCACGGAAAAACATCATATTCCATAAATAGCATTATAGTGGTCAGCTTGTCACGACAATGCTGTGCAGTGACTTATTATCTCGGGAAAAAGAACAATTGGACACAAACAAACCAAGAGCATAATGTATTTTGTCTGAGATACTGATACAATCCTAGGCTGCGAACCCTCGTAGTTCAGTGCAGTGCTAGCCGTTCTAGTTCAGAAGACTGACTTAGGTCGGAGGAATTCAAAACGTGTATATAGCTGCAAAAGTCCTCTTTACTGAAATAGCAAACAACAAACTACAACTGTAACAACAGCCAAGAAACAACAACAAAAAAAATGTAGTAATGTAGTTCAAAGGCCTGCAATCAAGGCCAATGGTGCATTCGTGTGCTCCTTGGATGGTCGTTTTTCTGACTTCAGTGTGTTAATGAGGTTTACGCTGTGACGTGGCAACATCATGGACGCTATGGAGTGTTCAAACAGCACATTAATAACAAAGTGCAAAGGAAAAAGATCAGGTTAGCCATGACATATGATCGGGAACTCATTTTTCTGACATCACATGAATGCAGCACAAGGTTAAAGAGATAACTGGGACATCTACTACTTTACCCTTAAAGAACGACAGATAGTTGGTAAGGGACATACCTATAATATTGTATCAGGCTTAAATAGCCAACCTACGTATAAGTGGGATGCTAAAAGGCATTAAAATTAATATCATCTTTACTGATGTAAACTTACACATAATGACTGGTAACCCACTGAAGAGAAGTTTTTTGGGGCAGGCAGCACTGGCTGTTGAATATGTACTAATGGAGTGTCACAAAGAAACTGACACCATATTTTGCAAAATATATCCATACTGTTTTATGTGTCCAAATGGCTAAGCTTATGTTACATCACCCACAAGAGGAAGCGTTTATTGGTCCGGTGCAGTGCATTGTGGTAGTTGTACTTTACCCTTTTAAGCAAAAGCGAATGCCAAAGTCCTTTTTCCTCTGTTTTTCTGGTCATATAGCATCAATTTCAAAAGTATTTGTGTTTTTGTACTGCGTAGAGACCACAGTTTTAAGAAAGACCATCTTTCCAGCAGTGATAAACTTCAGTGTTAAACATTTCCTGTGTTAGAAAATCAGCCCACTAAACTTTAAGAATTAAGACAAATCAAAAGAGATTTGGTTTTGCCATATTGCAACACATCTCCTTTCAGCACCCGTGGGCATCGGAAAGAGCAGATTGCACTATCGATTTATTATGCCTCATTAATTTGAGACAGGAACCCAATTTTTGCACAGAGGACACATTTTCAGATGGGACACAGTAGCGAATGTTAACGACCTCTTGGGACAGAGCGAAAGTTTTGGCTCATTAACAATAGAAAGAGGATGAAAGTGAACCCTGCCTCACTCGTGAGGCACCCATCCCTCAGCAGCCTCCTTACATAACGTCATTGCCATCTGTTTCCATTCCCTGGCCAAATGTGCTGATGTTACAACCATAGCAGCTTACAATAGAGCCATGACACTCAACAAGTTTCCTGGAGAGGAACCTAATGACATCCCGAGCTGGCAGGAGATATGGACAACCTTCCTGTCTCTTCTCTGCGGGGAGACTGTGTCATCTGCACTGAGAATGCTCTTGACTGTTGCTCTGCCTGAATGCTTATATAATACCTGTATAACACATTTTAGTATGGAAAAGTGGAGCTCAAACCAACCCAATAAGATGTAAATTGTTAGTGGAGTAGCTTAAGAAAAATATCCTTGTTGCGCAATAAAAGTAAATCACTGTAATACCAATTATCACACAGACCCCCTCTATAATGACATCATCACCAGCACACATACTGTATGTCCTAAAAATACATCACAGTCCTGGAAACATTTTGTATTATACGATAAAAACTTACAGTACCCACATTTTTCTTTTATATCTCTCATTTTCAGTTGGAATAAAAATTCTATTAGTTTGGTCATGGAACTTTAGTGTAGTAAGTTTTGTTAGATTTTTACTTCTGGTGCATTTAGGCTTCAATAATCATAACTGGTGCTCACTTGTGAAGATTATCTTGCTGAACAAAACGTGCAAGTATTATAAACATTTTCAAATAATCCAAAATCCAGTGGAAAAATCCCAAAGGCTTTTTGACAAGGGAACCAGTACCATGCTACCCTCTCTGTTGGACTACAGAAAAACGTGATCCCTGGGACAATCAACTGTTCATTTATAGGTGGCATGCTGAGATTTATATTAAGGTTTTTAGTCATTAGAGTGGACAGGTATCTGCATTAATGTGTCACTGGGTTTGAAAAACAAGCCGATGCTGTGTTAATTGGTGACTCCATATACTGTATGTGTAGAATGACTGCACTGCTTCTCTCCTGTGTGTGTTGCTATGGAGCTTCTACTACATCTTGCTGCTATTTTGACCTTTTAAAGCTTTCCTGTAAAAGCTCATCAGCAGCTGACAGTGCTTTTCTGCCGTGTCCTCTGAGGTGGTTTCAAACCAATTCACACCTGAATTCACGGGACTCTGATGACTCACACATAACTGCCACGTGATCTTAACAACTCCTACATGGCCCTAAAGACACCTCATGCGACTCTTAAGTGTGAATCATCCAAAGACGTTTACCTACTTGGGACTCCCCACTAGAGAGCAGACTGATTAAATCCCTCGGCTCACTGATGAAATGTCTTTAAGATTAAAACGGCATCTCCAGCTGCCTGTGATATTTAGTACTTTGAATACCCTATTACCTGGATGACTGAGAATGCCTTACAAATGGGGGCTGACTTCTTCTTATACTGAGTGATACACATGTCAACATATCCTTCCCAAAATATATGTTTATTCTTGTTACTGTGAAGGCTTTCGGTGCAGAGTGTGAAGGGGCGAGGATGAGAATCAGCACCTCCAAGTCCATTGTACGCTGCTGGTAAACGGTGGATTGTGCCATTTGAGCTGTGAGCGAGTTTGTGCTTCAGCTGAAGGAGCTCAAGTATCTGGAGGTCTTTTTCACAAGGACGGAGATTAAAAGGACGATCGATGCGACATTAACAGTGACATGGACTTTTGTGGTGGAAAAGTGGAGCTGAGCCTGAAGGCGAAGCTCTCGATACACCAGTTGATTTATGTTCCAGCCCTCAGCTATGCTCACGAGCTGTGGGTAGTATTCTAGAGGATGAGATTGTGGATACAAACAGCCAACAAGACTTTGCGTCACAGGGTGTCCAAACTCACCCGGAGGGAAAGAACGAGGAGCTTTAACATCTGGAAAGAGCTACATGTAGGAGTAGACCTTTACACTGCAAGAAACTGGCTCGGCTGAGTGTCTGTTTTGAAAGTTCATAGATTCCAATGTTGTTGACTGAACAGTAGAAAGACGCACCGGACAGTGTATATTTCTGCTGAGTAATTTGTAAGTATTGTCTCTGGTTTTGGGCCTTTAAGGCATGTTGAAGTTGCTGAATGATGTGTTCTAGATGGCAGCTCTGGGAAAGAGGGAATACTCTATTATAGACTCAATATTGTGCTAGTTAACACCTGCGGGCTTATCGCCTGCTGTCAACAGCAGATCATAATTAGCTCCCCAATGTCCAAAAATCACTTTTCATAGACAAAAATGACATGGCAAATGGCAAGACAAAAATGTATGGCTAGGCTATGTGGGAATGTTCTCCCTAATGATTTCAGGTAAAATGCCTAAAAAGCTATTTTTTTTAATGCAGTCACGTGTCAAAGTTCTTCCTTTGCCTATGAAATGTTCCTGTCATTGTGCTGTAAAGGTATGACAGCCTGAGAGGAATTTCAGTCATCAATGCCAAATTTTTTGTATCTACTCATGGTCTAAATGCTGCTGAATACATGTATTTTTCATACACATCTGAAGAGATACTGAATATGTGGACTGGCAATAAAGACAGCATGTGTACATGATATAAGGTGTGTTTCCAGCCACCTCTTTTGATGCACATTTTCAATTTGCGCAAACAAAACCTGAGTGAAAATGCAAAAAATCTGACAAGAATCTCAAAATATTGCAAAAAAGTTTTGATGCTTGGGAGAGGTTGAAAGTTGCCGTATTAATAAAAGGTAAATGTGACCTGTTAAAACTAACTGTTTCCTCATTGCCAGTAGACCAGAGCCATGTGCACTGCTCTGCAGTAGATGAATAGGCCTTTCTGTTTTATCTTTTTACTGGTGTTTCACATTTGATGCACCAGATAACAGATCAGTAAAACAATAGAAAGCAGCATGGAGGCCAGTGAAAGTGTTATGGAGGGTTTAATCTTTTTTGTATGTCTTACTTATTCAGTCTCTCTTTCAAACTTGGTGCAACACATTCTCACTCCGACCTCGTGACATATCAATGTTTGGTCATGGACTTTCCACGTTACATGCATTGTCTTCTTTCAAGATACAGTTCTGTTTTCATTGTAAATTTACCATTTACATACAGTCTCTTTCAAAATAAATGCACTACGTCAGTACAACACCATAAATTGACAGTTTTTTTTCCTTCATCAACTAACGCAATTGGTTGGGGCTAGGAAAAAAAGAACAGGATTTGGCTTTATAATCTTACAGAATGTGAATACTGCTCTACTGGATGAAAGTCAGTGTTTGTTGGACCCACCCACCACCCCTCCCACGCATCCTACTTGGACTTTCCTGCCTTAACTTTTGTTATTGTTCCGCCGCGTTTCTCCCTGACGCCACCAAGCAGCGTTAAAGTATAATGGCGACCGGCTGCTTATCATGCCGACGTCAAAGGACTAGGGCTGTAGTCAACCAAATAAAATCTTGGTCAACTAAAGTCGCACATAATCTTCAACTAATCAATTAGTCGTGGAAAAAAAAAATCTGCACGTTATTTTTACTTCTGCGGTGGTGTGTCTGTGTCACTCTGCAGTTACACATCCAGAACACTAGTCGGCGGTGGAGGACTGTGTTAAGTGCTGTAACGTTTGGTTCAAATCAAACTTTATTTATATAGTTGATTAAAAACACACATTAAACATGACTTAATAGAGACATTTTCAAACACAGCTACGCAAATTGGCTTCACTATAAACTGCAGAACTGACAGACAAACACTTGTCTTTATCTGGACACATTTCCCCCACCAATACAACATGCTAAGGTTATTAGCACAAGTCTATGGCATTTTACACTGTATAAACTAGCCTAGCGTCTAGCGATCTTTTCCTCTTCTCATATAAAACCAGGGACAACAGCAACACTTAAGAAAGGTAACGGTACATAATTTGGCTCCATTACAACTCACAAGATTCACCGTTCAGTTTTCCAAGCAAATACAACATGCTAACGTTATTAGCGCCAACCTATGGCATTTTATACGGTATAAATTTGCCTAGCAACGAGCGGAGATTTCCTCTGCTCAGCTGAAGCCAGGATAAATCCTGAAGTATAAATCCCTGAAGGATAAATCACACACACGACTTAAAATGCTCTTCACAATTTATTTCTTATCTGTGAAATACAAGTAAATACAAGCTTTGTTTCCACTGAGGGAAATGGTGTCAGTATACAGAAACAGACAGGAGGTCTGCGTCACCGCGACGAGCGTAGAGTGGGCGAGTCCAACTTTCTGTCAACCCCCATTTTCACAGGTAACTTAGCCTGTCCCCCCGCCACAGGAAATAATGGATTAATCCTGGAAAGCTATTGATGTAGCACTTTTCTCTTTATATAAGTAACACAGCGATTATTCGACTAATGAGAATTTGGTCGGATGAGAGCATAGGGACCAAATAATCGACTAGTCGACCAGGAGACTACAGCCCTACAAAGGACGACTTTTTTCATCAGTGTCTGACGTCGCAAGTCACTGCCCAAGTGCCGGATTTTGACAACTTCGAAGTGAGACCAGGTTGCTTGGTTACGACTATTTGAAATGATGTTCAAGCGCTGCTTGGACGGAGATGGATGGAATTTGTGGCGGTGCATCATTGCATCACACGCAAAAAATGGCAAAAATCAGTACATCCACCCGGGTGTCTACCGTGTCTACCGAAACATTAGTCCTGGAAATGAATACCAATTGTAACCTCTCCCACTAAAGACAAGAGCCAGATGTTAGTGGGTGTTTATGGTGTTTTTGTGTGGTGGAAAAGAGGCTTAATTGCGATGAAAACAGATTCAGCAGATAAATGATGGCGTGCAGTCATGACATACTGTCACTGCATAGGCCATTGCAAGCTCTCTTCATCGTCTTTGGATGGCTTTTAAAATGGTAAGGCCTGCAGACACAGCTGTTACCAGAACTCTTTCAAGAGCACACAGCTGTAATATTAGTTGGTCCGGGCGTCGGTGGCTTAGTGGTAGAGCAGGCGCCCCATGTACAAGGCTGTTGCCGCAGCGGCCCAGGTTCGACTCCAGCCTGTGGCCCTTTGCTGCATGTCTCTCTCTCTCCCCCTTTCACACTTAACTATCCTATCAATTAAAGGCAAAAAACATAATCTTCAAAAAAAAAACCCCTCTCTATTTCCATTGTTCAATGTGCTCTTCGTCATTATGAATCGTTGGTTTCCTTTGTTTGAGGTTAGACTGGCGCTCTTTTAATTACATCATCTCGTTGCGTTTGGAGAATTAGTGCCACCAACTGTTTATCTAAATGAACGAACTTCCAATATTTGCATTGCAGTGGTGGATGGAATATAAATTTTATTTTATTTTGCCAATTTTCAAACAACTTGGTTAAAACTTGCCCTACATTTGAATGGAAGCTATCGTCTGCTAGCACACAGCTTCATTACAGATTATTAGCATCTGTCTTGTCAAACCAAGTATAGCGTAAATTTGTTTCATAATCCCCTGGTGTTATCTAAAAGCTGCTCAAAGACAAAGACAATAGTAAGGTCATACTTTAAGTGTGATGTGTGTGTGTGTAGTCAAGACTCTTTCTAATCAAAAGTCACATCATATGTTTATCTGCCCATCTACCCACAGGTCTCCTTGCTGTAGCACGGTCACAAGCAATCAACTCTGATTAGCAATGTTAACAGTGGACACAGGCACTTGCTCACACATAGGCAGACACACGCAAGCAAGCAAGCACGCAAGCACGCACACACATACGACTGCATGCACACACTTACATACACGCATACACAGAGTACAGCGCAAGCCGAATGCCAGTGCCCTGGAGGAATTCATGCTGATTGAAGTGGATAGCTGAGCTCCGGTCAGAGAAGAGATGCTGAGTGCTTCCAATCAGAGAGAAGCTGGAATGTCTCACTGACATTTACACCTACTGACACATATCCAAATAAAAAATGAGAGTGCGGTATATGCTCCTCTCCCAAAAGGCATAAAACAGATATAACAATTAAGAATTAAACATTTGCAACAAGATGTGGTTACTTAAGCAGACCGCTTACTCCTTGAATGCACACAGGGCTTTTCATCATTGTACATGTAAACTGGATTGCACTTGCAAACTAAATAATGCATACTTTTTTTTTGAATAATAGAGGCTGGCAACATGTTTGGAGGTTACAAGCAGCATCTCAGTGGACCGTATCAAAATCTCTAGTGCTTAATTAGGGTCTAAGAGATGTAGAGGGCTATTTTAATGAATTATCTCAATTACAGCCATCCACTCATGCAACTGATCTTTGTTGAAGGAGTGAAATTAGTTGGTTTAGAAATGGAGCCATTTCATAAAATGTGGACAGGTTTCATTTGAAAAAAAAAGGACAGAAAAAAATGTGACAAATGCATGACTGATGGAGTGCCATGCATAATTTTTTGGCACAGTGTCAGGATTTTTTGGACATAAAAGAAGTTTTTACCTAGAAAATACTGATGTGGGGTAAAAAGGAAATTCCAACTAATTAAAATACCACAACAACAAAGACAAAAAAAATATTCTCATTTCTATTTTTGTTCTTTTCACTCCGTAGCAATGCTTATTCAGGCATGTTTGGATCACAGCAAGGAGGGAATGGTATATCAGATACTCACTTTGATCTGACTTTGTCGGGGACGTTGGGCTTATCTTCTCTGTGGAGTTGTCACTTTCCTCATCCACGACGTACTCAAAATTTATGATGAACATCATCACCACGCCCTCCTCGTTTTTCACAGGGATCACGTGGATGTAACACTGAAAGTCAGACCCTGAGAGAGAGAAAAAAGTGTCAGAGCCAAAAAGCTGAAGCATACATCAACCTGTCATCTCCAAAAGGTTTAGTATGTCCCCTGATGTCTTTCTTCACCCTAAAAGAAAACTAGAACATTTCCAGTGAGAAGAATCAAGTAATTCACAGTGAGAAACATTCTGTCTTCGCTTAAAGACTATTTCTACAAAAGAGCACAGAGGATTCATATAGAGTTTCGTCTCATGGTGCAAGGACAATCACCTCAAGCTCCAAAGCAGCAAAATTGATGAGCTTGTCGTGGACTACCAGGGGCACAGGCTGGAACATAAAGTTGTAGCCATGACAAATATGGATGCTGCTGCAAAGACGCTACAAATTCTACAACATGGATGCTTCAGATACATCTTCAGCCCAACAGCAGAGAAGATCTGTACCATCAGCACATTTTCAGGTTGGACACCCAAGATTAGTGTCACCTTCTTAGTGTCTGACCACATGTCTCTCCTTCTGTTCCTCAGTGATGGTGTTGAGTCATGGCCAGAAAAGTGTTGCTGCTGAACATTATGATGTCACAGTGAAGTCGACTTTTGACCTTTTGGATATAAAATGCCATCACTGCATCATTCATCCTATTAGACAGTTGTATCAAATTCTGTCATAAGTAGCGTATGAATTCCTTGAGTTACAGACAAAAACATGATTCGCGAGGTCACAGTGACCTTGACCTTTGACCACCAAAATCTAATCTAGTTCATACTTGAGTCCAAGTGGCCAGGTGGCTCCGAGATATCATGTTCACGAGCATGGGACAGAAAGACAACCCAAAAACATAACGCTTCCGGCCCCAGCTGATGTTGGCGCGGAGGCAAAACTACAATTACCGCCTCATGGTTGTATGCTTCTGCCACAGCCAAGCTGCAGTTTATATCCATGTCTGCCCAGACTCATATCATATATAGTATGTAGAGAAGATTTTAAAGGAATTTAATAAAAGGTATTCAGTGCTTTTTGAGTGAAGTGAAAGTTATTGCTTTGTTGGCATATAACTCCAGTGAATAATTCCCATGCTGTCTTCACTTGGAGACTATTTTTATAGAGGAGTGACAGAGAGCTTCATCACATGGTGCAACAACAATCACCTGAAGCTTATTATCCGTAAAACCAATGACTTTAAACAACTGTGTGAAATTTTGTGATGTCAGCATGACTTTGACTTTTGACCACCAAATTCTTATCAATTCATCTTTGAGTCCAAGTGGACGATTGTGCCAAATATTAAGAAATTCCCACAGAGATATCATGTTCATGAGAACGGGATGAACGGATGGAAGGGCGGACAAACGGACGGCTGTTGCCGGCGTGGAGGCATAAAATCATTATGCTTAAGGGAAATTTATCAACAAGTATTATCATAATCATGTAAGTCTTCGTAAAGGCCATTATTCAGAATGCTAATTAAACAGAAATCTAAAACTGACTAACACCTCCCTCTGATTTCACATGAATGTTGGGAAAACCGAGGCAAAGTTGATCTGATTTAAAGGTCAATGCCTGCATGTCAGAGCGAATGAAACAGTAGAGAGAGATAAAATAAGTAGGCCCAGGGGTTAAACAAAGTACATGTGTGTTTATGTGTGCAGCTCGCCCCATATAGACGCACTACAAGCATTTTAATGAGCAATACATACCATGAAAATGGCTACGCTTAGTAGGAGTTAGACAAATATGATGCAAGAGCCACAGTATGGTGCAGACAGTGGGGTTTAGTGGAATACATCAAACCGGCAGCACAGATTACAGCCAATTTAGAGGATTGCAATGTGCTCATAGGAACAATCACTAGAACTGAGCATCGTGTGAGGCAGCGGAGCAGAAAACAATCCATGATCTAAACTTAGTCTTGAGCCAAGAATATCCCAATTTCTCAGTTGAACTGGTTATAGCTGTGTTAGTGGAAGCTACTGATGCCTGCGGGCACAACTGCCCACCAATAAAACTTTCTACTCACTGGACCCTAAACAACAACACAATAGGGTCTATACAGCTAGGGTGACATACAATATCACAGAGACTATCTCTGGTACAGGAGAAAGCTATCTTGATTGTTTTTTGTGTGTTATTTTTGAAATTATTCCAGATTTCAACACATATTTAAAAAAATTCTGTTTTTTTTTTTTTCAGAGAACATGTTAAGAATAATGGCGTTTGTCATCTGGCCTATAAAATCACAAATATGTAATACTAACTGTCCCTTTGCCTCTCTATGTAGGTCTGTCTGTCTGGCTTGTTGTGCTGCTCCTACTCACAGAGGACACATATTACCAGTGCTCACTGTAATCTCCGCAGGGCTCACAGACACCCTGCCAGCAGCATTCATTAGCAGTGGACTTCATGTCTGACTAAATATAACAAGCTCGGGCTGCCTCAACATGCCTGAGTTCTGTTGGAAGGATTTCTGCATCAAAACTCCCAGAAGTAATGCTGCATTGTCACCACTGACAATATGATAATGTCATTTTAAGATTACATAAAAGATCAAGAAATGGGCAGTGTTTGAGAACACATGCAGAATCAGTGTTTCAACATTAACATGTGAATTAATAAGGATAAACAGTACAGCATGTGTGTGTGCTGTATGTGGACAATGAGACCGCCGGGTTTGCACTCCACACCCATCTCGCCTAGTGTCATGGGTGCCTGGTCATGTTATGTTGTAAAGTAGAAGAGCGGTGCTTAGAGAGCTGGATAACTGTGAGTCCGTCCCCAGAAAATCCCTCTTTCATAAAAAGCACTTTCCCGCATTTCCCAGAAATCCTTCACTTAATTCGACATTGTCCTTTCTATAAAAGGGAACGTTTTGGGTTTCGACTTTGATCTGTTTGATTTGACAGTATGCTCATTTTTCAGGGAGAATGAGAGAGTTATTCAATATCGAATTTTAATTATCTGAGAAATCCTGCAGGAATTAAACTTGTTAGTGATAAATCCTTAAAGTCTTCCCTCTAAAAATGTGCGCTTATTGGTGTTATTTTGGGGGCATTTTCTTTATCTAAAATTGGACACAGGAGAGGTGACAGGAAATGAGGAAAGAGGGGTAAATGACATGCAACAAGGTTCCCCGCAGGACTTGGGATTACTTTTGAGTAAAAGTCTACAACAGTGTGACATATTTACCATATTTCTAGTTGTAGATTTATAACCAAAAATTTGCAAATTACATTTTCCCCAACAAATCTTGTTGTTGTGTGTTGATAAAGGTATGTCAGTTGATAACAATCCACTGAGCCTCTAAAGATAAGATAAATAAATTATATATATGTTATAGTATATGGTATTTATTGTAGTTTCTCCAATGCAATCTTATTAAAAATTCTAAAATGTTTCGCCTGGAGTTTTCTCAGTAAGACAATAACACATGATGTCCACGACATGGTGTATTGCATTAGTCTCATAACAGAGCGAGGCAGAGGTGAGTTGTTTTTATGTAGATATGAAAAATGAGAGTGTGAGATTTCAGCATTTCTCCTCATTATGCAGGGAAACAGATGCCGTTGTCCCCTTTGCTCCATTGCTCAGGCATGCGAGTACACTTGATCTTAATTTTACTCTCTGTCAGGGGTTTACTGAAAGTTTTCAGAGTTGAGCAATAACCCGTGCATTGAATATGGATTGCTTAAAGGGACAGTTCACCCCAAAATCAAAAATACATATTTTAGTTTCCTGTCTCTTTCTAGAATCAATGACTCAGTTACTCAAGATAATCTGCAGACCTTTCTGTGAGCAGTTTCATGTAGGAACTGTTTTCTGTTTACCAAACTACATCTGCCAACTGTATAACCACTCAGACAGAGGTGTGCATATTCTCATGGACAAGAGGCTTGTGGTCGTGACAGTATGAGATGTAAGCATAGATGGCGCCGTCCTCAGCTGAGCTGCAATGTTGACTAACTCATTGTTAGCCAACTTATTGTATTGTATATGCATGCAACCTCCTTCATTTTACCTGTTCTTGATTCAGTGCCACTTACTCATCACTGCATTCTTTATGATTTGGTGGGTTGGACGTCACTGACCAACAACACTGGTATATTTTTATCTACAAAGCAATACTGGGCACACTCCCAGCCTACCTCTGCACCCGTCTATGTGTCAGCTCTGATAGTTACCGGCTACGCTCCTCCAGGTGGTTACTTTTTAATGTACCCCGGGTTTCAACAGATCTGGGGAAAACTGCATTCTCCTACTCTGCACCATGGACATGGAGCAATCTTCAAAAAGATCTAAAATTAGAAACACTTATATCGATCAATGAATTTAAGGACATCATAAGATGACAGGTGACAAACACGTGTTTGTTTTTCTTCTTGGGACTTCCTGGTTAAATAAAAAAACATAAAATAAAAACAAAAGTCAATGATACAAAGTGAGCTGGCAGTATAAGCCAGGCTAGCAGGAAATTAAGTAAATTATTGTAGAGGCCAAACAGTACAAATTCATTGTCACATGACGCTCTGTGGCCCAAGCAGACCTTTTCCCATTGACTTAGATATGAAAGAGACATCTGTAAATCAATGAATACATTTTTTTGAGTGTTGCAACCCTTGCAAAATGATTTGTTTCACTTTCAGGATTTTGACCAATCCATCTGATAACAACTGGAAAGTCTAAAAGAGCCGCACAATTGAATCTTTTTACCCCCATTCAAGTTCATAGTGTGCTAAACCGGAAGTAGACAGACACATCCATGGTAGGTGCACACTTCCTTCTGTGGATTATCTTAAGGCAAACAACTCTACGACCGACACCTCCAACACTCTGCAACTTACACTAAAACAATCTAGACTGACTGTGCTACAGGTAAGAGGGAAAATATGTGAAAAAAATTTAGTTTTAATTTTGGGCTGAGCTGTCCCTTAAGCTTAACCGAATGCAGCTGTAAGCCTATACATATATTTATTTATTTTTGTTAACAGCAGTAAGATTTCCATGCTACATAGTTGCATGTCAACATATTATTATTATTATTAATTTACAGAAAATTTGAGACAATCTAAGCATCCTGTGTCTTATAGTGACCTAACACTAGAGCGTACATGAAATGCTATTAAAGGTAATGACACAGTATATGGATATATAATGTAATGTATGATGATAGGTCTAGTGTTCGTAGTAGAGAACTATGTGCTGTCTAGAGCCAAGATGGTAAATTCAGCAGAAATATTTCTGGGCCGGAGTTTACCTTACCAGATGGGAAAACAATGGTCATGCTTAAAGGCTAAGCCATGGGGGTCCCCTCTCATCTGGTCTCCTGCTGAATGTCACCTCTACCAAAAATGGATCAAAGGAAAGCCTCTCCATAACTGTTAAATCAGCAGAGACCGTGCAGCTCTAAAATTTAATCAGATGTTCTTATCACTAAATTATCTATCATTTTGTAATTTAAAAAAAAAACATTTTTTTTCGTGAACAAAACAGAGAGTACTTTTATTCCCCTTCAGCTAAAATCAGTAGCAGAGAGCCATGTGATCAGCAGAGCTACTCATGACCTGAAGAAAGACGGCGTCAGCCATTGATTGGAAACAACTGTGTTATTCATCTTCTTTTAGACTTCCAACAAAGGCAAAGAGCCTACTGACGTTACTTTGGTGGGGAAAATTATCTGCACCCAAAGCTTTAATGTCATTTTCTCCTAGCTTTTGATTGTCCTTACTCAACCTTATTCAGTGCAGTGCTATTGACATGTATATTAAGGTTTATAATGAAAACAAATGTCATTACCAAACATTCTGAGATAACATAATTAAAACCAAACTTTGCGTTCCAAGTCAAGCCATAGAATACTACAATATGTGAATAAAAACAGATGGACAGATCCCATTTTCTCGATCTGTGATGCTACCCCCTGTTCACTGACTAATTGCCTTGGCAGACACAACTCCTGAAGTGTCACGATGAACAAAACTGTCAGACAGTTTAATGAGAAGCAATGGTCTTTTTTCAGATTCATTGGGAAACAATATTGGATCTGTAATTTGACCTATTTACGAGTTGGTGTGATACTACTGTGCGTTAACCTTCATTCCACATGGTTACAGAATGGGAAAGCCTCAGGGAAGTACATTATTTTCTCTTGAAAAAAACAACAACAACTGAGTAACAGTATAAAATCAAATGTAATGCATTGTGACAACAGTAAATGAAGCTATTCATATTGTATGACCATGACCACAAAATGTACCAGAGATATAAACCATCAACAGAGAATACAGTACACTTACTGTTTCATCATCACAGTATGTTTTACTCTCCGTATCGCAGCACATTTTAAACTCAGTCATGTTGCTAATCTTCACAATTCATTCAGGCTTCCTTTGTTTTAACTGGACTCACATTTGCTTTCATTTGTATCTCTTTTTTTTAATCTCTGTCATCACTGCCTGTTTGATAGTTTGACTTACGAGGTCCAGCTGCCTGCTCGCTACCCAAGCTAAAGGCATCAGTACCCTTCAAGTTCTTGTTGCATCATCAAACAGCATCTGAAATCCCTTTCTGAATTCCCTCAAGGAGAGACTGTCCAAAAGTGTGCCTTATCTCCTTATCTACGATTCATTATGTCTTGCTCCACACTATGGATGGCAGGCTTTTCATCCCACCTTCAAGTGTTGCTCCTCTGAGCACTTCTGTCTTCAGACATGGAGAGACCAACGCTCAGTACAAACTAGTCTGTAACAGCCTTTATGGTGTCTGAGCTCAATGCACTGCAGCTTAGAGAGAAAAGGCCAGAGACATCCTCGCTTTGGCAACGCAGATATTGATTAACAATACATAACAGTAACAACACAACACTTAACTCAAACATTGCAACCGCCCTCTTCTCAGACTGTGACAAATAGGTGCACTGCTGGGAAATCAGGAAGCAAAACAAACCGTAAAGAGACGCACTGCAAAAAACACAAGCAATAACAGGAATGCTGCATATAGAACAATACAGTACTGAGTTATAACACAAAAGGAGTTTCTGGGGGCCACTAATGAACATGCTAGTGTTTAGTAAAGGGCAAGAGTAGCTAAAATCTGCAGCAATATCAGAGTGCTATCACAGAATTACTGTAAAACTATCACTATGTGACATCAGTTTCATGCGTCAAGGCGTGTTCCTCTGTTTTTAGTCTCACTGGGAACTTCTTTTGTGATGTCACACTGCTGGGTTACGTACAACTTGCAGCATTTCTCTGTGTGTTTTGTGTATGTGCTCCATTTTTAATAGTGTTTTGTTGTGTATTCATAACTGGTGAATGTGTCTTTTAATTTGCTTATGTTTTATTTATTCACAGCGCTTCATTTGCCTAAATATAACATTTGTGTTGTCAAAATGGTGATGATGTTTCCTTTATTTTCTTGTGTTTTGTTAATTTTTTTCTTACCTGTAGTGCTATTTATCAATCTAGATTGTTTTGGTGTGAGAGAGTGTTGGAGATATCGACCGAAGAGACGTCTGCCTTGTCTCCAGTATAATGGAACAACATGGCACTTGGACTCTTTCGACCAAATTCTCATTCCACCAAGCTACACCCGCCAACTGTATCACAGAGCAGAAGGAAGCATGCATCTACTACTAGCTCACCTAGCACCACTGAGCTAGCTACTGTTACAGTTCAGCCGAGGAGGACGCCATTCATGGTTACATCTCACACTGTCACAATCACCAGCCTCTCGACCATGAGTAGATGCACTCTTCCTTCTGCACGGTGATACAGTTGGTGGGTGTAGTTCGGTAGAAAGAAAATAGTTCCTACACGAAACTGCTCACAACAAGGTCTGCGGATTATCTTGAGTAACTGGATCATGATTCCTGGAAAAAGACATTGCTGTTGAGTTTTTCTTATGTATCTTTGATGTTTTGAGCACCACAAGCTGAGTGCCATCTAGTTCCATTATACTGGAGAGAAGACAGACATTTCTACGGCTGATATCTCCAACACCTGACAACTCACACCAAAAGAATCTAGACTGATGACTAAAATAACTGTATCATCCACTGTACCATCTTGCAAGCTCTTTAGATTCCTCTCTCCTCTACCTTTACATCTGACATCATTAACTTCTGACTCTTGTAAATATGAATACAAATAAGCTGTAGTGAACAGCACATGTGCGACTAAAAACTGCTGACCACTTGGGTTTCAGGCTATCTAACCTCCCTATTCTTCTACAACACTCGACTCAGCACAACATAATAGCATCCAAACATAGCTGCTGGACATGGTTAACATCACTGACAGCAGAGCGGTTTGTACTGGTGAGCGTCCATTAATTCCCTGACCTTTACGTAGAGTGTTTCCCTGCGAGCCAAGAAATGTTATTTACACCTGCTTGAATGAATGGACAGTGTATTAAGAGTAGCTCCCTTTTCATGATGGAAATTTCATTACTGTAGATTCTATTTCCATCATCAATTATTAAAACATAGTTGCTTAATCAAGTGATCCTCTGGACACTCTTACAATGATGACTCACAGGTCAAACAGAGTTCTGGTGAAAGATGTCTCAAAGATACTGCACAGTACTGGTGTATGAATTTATGTAGTAATTTAAGTCATGTGCTGTATATTTTTTAATCTTAGTCCAAAAAGAGAGGTTCGATCGATGTATTGAGGCCTCGCATTAATCTGCGTGAGCTGAGCTGCTTTAGGGAGAAACATGAGTATTATTGTTGAGCGCTGATTTTTGTTTTTGTATCTCTCCCAATGTACAATACACCACTGGAGCTTTTAAACAGTACAGCGCCAGTATACTGCCTGGTAGTACATCTTGCATAATGAAATCTGACATGTTTCTTGTTTAGGGCTATTCTGCTTAAGCCAATACGCAACGTTACTGGGGCATAGCCAATCGGGACTGGGGCATGTAGGGAGAGGCCATGCAAGCTAACCCTTTGTTTAGAGTCCTTGGGCCTTGTGGCAACATCTCGCCTCAGTGAGAGCGCTACGAGCTACACAGCCTGGCCTAATTTCATCTTCAATCAGTGTCTCCAGAGCCGTCAGGGATAACTAGCAGCTCCTGCTCGAGCTGCATTTCATTTGTGTTTACATTTATCAATTCGTGATATTTGGCTGATGCTGTTTAATTTGGCGCAAATGTTGGCCAATTGAATTCAATGTATGGTAAAATATTTAAGTTAAGAAAAACACAGATGGTATGGAGAGGGAAATTAGATTACCTCCTCCACTACAGGCATCCCATGAGATAAAAATAGCCTGTGGATGAACATTCCTGTTCAATTCAAAGTTAGACGTGTATTGTTATGGTGTTCAAAGCTCCATCTGCTCCTCCTCGCTACCAGTGAAATTGTTTCTCACCTTAGTTAAGGGCAGCAATGGGAGAAAACCTTCCATTAAATAAATATGCTAATTTCTCTATAATGAAGCTCATATTCATGTTGTAAGTGAGCTGCAGATATACCATGTTACCTCCACTTTCCATTGCACAACGATGGAAAGCCCCACCGGGCTGTTTTTAATTGGTTACATCTACCAGGACAAGCCGATTTCCATCTAACACATGAAACCTGATGAGGCAAGCTCTGTATGTGTTTCACCTCATACTGCGAGACACCAAAGAGGGCTGAGCGCGATGAAAAATGGATGTGCTCTTTTGGAGCGTGGTCATCCAAGTGTCCTGCAGCACACCTTGTGCACTGTAGGCACCCCTGCCACTAAACCCTCAGCAGGGGTACGCGGCCCTTCAGTCCCCTCGGCGGGGAGTCACCTATGAAACCCTGCACCCACGCATACCACATGTCCCAGATCATTCAGCACGGTTAGCTAAGCTGCCACTGTTATGTAGCCATTATCCATTTAACTTCTCCCTGCACGGTGTCAGCTTCCTTTTGTTAAGACTCATTCAGGTACAAAGTATTATTACACCCCGTGGAATAGGATAGCTCTACAAAGCCATCAAGGGAAAGTATTTATCTCATTGATTATGTATCATCGCTGGAGGAAGGCTGTGTCTGTGGTATCTTCTCTCACAACCTGTCTCGGTTGTTCTCGTAGAGGAGGGGAGCACAAAAAGTAAACGAAAGTGCCCCTCGTGCTAAAGGCCTTTGCTGCGATCCCACGGTCCCCATTGTTCCACTACTTTTAATTTCTAAGCATACGCATAAGCAGCTTAACTTTCTGCCTTTTTGGTGAAAAAAAAAGCCAATGCTGTGTTGCTCCTGATGTCACACAGCCTCCTCAAATCCTGACCTTTTTTTATTTTTATTTTTTAAGATTTCCCACTGCAGCTACTGATGGAGGATGAAAAACAAACTTCACTATGTGACATTGCAATTCCTCCAAACAGCAGCATTTAAGTCACACCTATAGATCAGAATCCAAGCAATATTTATAGTGTGAAAAAACAGGGAGGAATAGCAAAGGAATACTGGTAACTTATCTGAGCTGGTTTATTTTGTTCTTTTTTAACACGCCCGTGCGATTTGTGACGTACAGTAGGAGCATAGAAAATGGAGGGGGTTTAATACAAAGGATTAAGTGATTTGCATGAGGACTGATAACTTGAAATACAGTTAGGAGAGGAGACATGGAATACATCCACTTTCCACCCATCAGCTTCAATTTGTAGAGCGACCTGAATCAATACAGCCATCCCTCTCAAGGATGCCATGAATCTTTCATTCCCCTATAGCAGTGGGAGCGTGTGGATTGTGTCCCTCCATACCAGTTTAATGCATTTACCCTGTAAGCTGCTCATTCCCAGTCACTGCACTGTCAGCCCTGACATCTTTATTCATGAGCACGCACGCTCACTGTAAATTCCTCTGAGGAGTATTAAGAGTTGTGTCTTGAAGCCGCGATGCACACCGGGGAGGATTGTGAAGAGACAGAGAGCGACGATTATGTCGGAAGGTTTCTGTGGCTCTCATCTGCCACGCTTTAAACATAACAGGCACATGATGTTTCGCTGGGGCTACAGCACATGCGTGTAAGATGGGGTACTAAACGAAGTTGCTTTAAAAAATCCTACTTGTCAAAAAACCAAGCTGTTCATGCTCACATAAGCATACCCTAGAGTGTTTGGTGTAATTGTCTTGCAGGTTTCTGAAACAATCTATTTTAGCAGCGGAGCAGCTGGCTCTTGGGTTCCTCCTGATTAGCAAAAAACAATAACAAAAAAAAAAAAAATGTACAGGCCGACGGCTGCTGGTGGTAGATTAAACATGTATCCATGGCCTAGAATCTAATCAAACTCACAATTAAAAATTAAAGCCCTGGCTCTTTATGATTAAATAAAATATCACGTCTCTTATTTTCCAGCTTAGGCTCTTTGTGTACTGCTGTTTGTACATGCCTTAAGTTAGCACAGAGTAAAGGATATGAGTAAATGATATCACACATGCACACACACACAAAGAAGTGTTGGCCTCTGCTGGTGCAAACACTGGCATGGAATAAAACTTGCTGTGCTGCTCTATAAGAGGAGCACTTTCGGATTGACTCTGCAGCTATGTCATGCTGACCATAAAGAGCTCATGTGAGAGCATGGCAGGAGGTGGTCAATCCCGGGATTTATGCCACTGAGCGGTAACATCGTATTAATTCTCTCTGACTCAGGATTGCTGTCTCTGCAGTGCACCATTCATACACACTGGGACTAGGGTTGGCTAAAAATGAATGACAAACAGCAGTCTAGCATTAAAGGGAGGACATGTTTTATGCAAAGCTGGCAGTGCTGCAGCCTATCACATGTACAGCACTTTTACAGATTAGTGGATAGATCTGCTGTCTACTGATGCTGCTGTGTGCACCTTCGCTGCACACCAAAGCGTGGCTAAATGCATCATGGATCTTGAAACACACAGGGAGTGTATTTAATTTGACAAGTGGTAAAGTAAGTAAACCTCACAAACGTCACAGGAAGCAGCTGAGCTCTGTGTCTCACTCAGCCTAACTCTTTTTGTTTCATCCAGGCACATGATGCTGTGAATCACGGCAGGTACCAAAAAGATATTTCCATAATTCTTATGGAGCTTTTGCCTGTTGTATCTGACACACTGGCTGTTACACTTGATCTGTACAGCATGCAAACACTAATAACACTCAAAAAATACAAATTTCACACCACAACAATTTTCTTCTTCTAGATATATATTATGCAGCATGCTATTTTTGTTTGCATAATATTTTTGTTTTGCTTTAAAATGACTCTCTTGTGAAATATCTATTCATAACCCTCCTGATGAGGATCAAAGTTATATGTATTTGTTTACTTTCACAAACTGGCACAAACTTACACAAAGCAGTTATTTCAAAGTCGACTGCCCTTATTGTTTTCCCCTCTGAGGTGTAATGTCTCATTCTGAAACACATACACACCTTTGTAACTGACTCTGGCTGGTTGGTATAACAGATTGACAGGGGTGGTCACAGTGAGGAGCTGCAGTGGGTGCTTTCTCGGGAGTAACACGTCACAAAAGACACCTCTCGGCTTACGGGCATGCTGTGACAGCCACACAGTCGTGCCAGGTTACTGACTCACCATCCTTGCGGTAGTAGGTGATCTCCACCTTGCGCTCCTCGGACCCAATCACAGCCTGGGCCACCTGGTTGATGGCCTCTTTGTCTGTCAGGTCACCGTGGAGGAAGTCGCAGGTGCATGGCTTCTGCATGATGTCCGGTCTGGAGAAGCCTGTCATCTCACAGAAGCCGTCGTTGCAGTAAATGATTGCACAGTTCTCCACCCTGGCGTTGGCTATCACAAATTTGCGGTCTGCGTGGAAAGAAAAAGTATGTGTACTGCCTGTTCTGTTACATCTGACCTCAGAGCCTGAACCGGTCAGATTACAAATCAAACCAATCAGCAATGAAGTAAGTTCCCTGACACCATATTGACAAACAAGCAGCTTGTTTATGATTTCGTGCAGCAAACCTCATATGTTTGCCTTTGGATGAAAGAAAGTCTTCCCATTATTTGTTTGTTTTATTCCCATAAAAATGATTTTAAAGAAAGCAACATTTTTTTGCACCACAAGATAAAGTTAAATTTATCATTTTCTCCTTTTTAATTTGTCAGAACTCTCACTTTGTATTCTCTCATCAAGTAGCAGGAATTATAAATAAAAACATACTTACTCTGACCCTCGAATTTCCGGATAATCATTCCAAGGAAGGTGTTTTGTGGCGCAACGTGACCTCTTCTTACAGGCATGTTTATGCACAAAATATCCCCAAATCTCCTGAAAAAAAAGCGCCTTTACAAGTAAATCCCGAAGTTACAGATGTTGCCTCTTTGTGATGCTCCCTTCACCACAGACCATACTCGACGCGAGCGCTCTCTCCACTCAAAATAACCTTCCCACTTTCGCCGAGGAGTTCTCTACCCAGTTTGTGTACCTGAGCATGTAAATGCCTCCTCGCCGAGACGCACGGAATCGGGGAGGATTGCTCGAGTTAGATTCAGTTCGCAAAGCATTTCGCGTTGAGGATGGATGCGATCCTGACGTCCTCTGTAGCGGTGTGTTGTGTGCATACAACGGACAGTGGTTGATATGCCGAGGGGAGTGACGTTGCTCCCATGGGACTTAGTTCCCTCCACCTCGGGCAAAAGGATAAGTCTCAGCCTCGTGCACCGAGACTGAGCACTATCAAAATATACAGTATGGACTTATTAGGAATTGTATGCCTTAAAATATGCTGCTCTGTCTGAAAAGAACATGTATATTTCCACATACTGGCAGTACACTTGCAGTGCAGAGTGATAAAGTACTATATACTTAAAATGTAGCAGTGCTTCTTATGTGGTTATATACTTTGAAACTATTTATTACCAATATATATTTATAAACTGTAACAAGGAAAAGTGTTAAATGTAGTGTACAGACAGGGGCGCTGCCATAGGGGGGCCGGGGGAATCATCGCTGCCCTCATACAACAACCTGGTCTCACTCCTAAGGCGTCAAATACAGGCTTTTGGGCAATGAGTTCCTGCATCAGACACCGGCAAAAAAAGGCATCCTTTCACATTGACACAATACGTGACCAGTAGCCGTTATTGTGTAATGGTGCCCGGCAGCATTGGGGGGGAGCAGTGGGACAACAATGTAACTAAAGGGGGCGAAAGTTTGTCCAACAACCACCGACTTCCACCCGGGAAGCCGGTGTTCATTCCTCCTAAGATTGTAAGAAAACCCTGGTCTTTTTTCCTAAACCCAACCATGTTGGCTAAATGTATGAATGGATGAGAACGCTGGACAGATTGCCACACTATTACAGGGCTAACACATATAGACAGACAACCATTCACGCTCACATTTGCACCTATGGACAATTTAGAGTCACCAATTTACCTAACCTGCATGTCTTTGGACTGTGGGAGGAAGCCGGAGTACCCAGAGAAAACCCATGCTGACACGGGGAGAACATGCAAACTCCGCACAGAAGGGCTCCCCAGCTTTGGGTTTGAACCAGGAACCCTCTTGCTGTGACGCGACAATGCTAACCACTATGCCGCCTGCCATGTAAATGGAGGTGTATTTTGAAAACTGACACATGTATGACACAGCGTCCCAGGACATCAACAACCAATGCACCCAGGGTACCTTGCATATCATATGTCGACATGGAAAGTCCATGACCAAACATTGATATGTGATGAGACCGGGGTGAGAATGTGCTGCCCCCTCCCGCAAAAATAATATATATATGCGATTCCTTAACTCTCTATATTGACATTATTTTATATCACTAGCCTATATACTTCAACAGCAGAACAGAATTTCTGAAATCCAGTCATGATATTTGGTTTTAGTGTGCTACCCCGAGATTTTCTGTGGCCCCATCTGGCCACCCCAATAAAACACCATGTGTCTACTGTATGTGTCTAAGTACATTGGAAAACATGGATATTCTTAAGCTTTTGAGTAAACAATGAATTCATATAATTTATTGAATGAATAATGAAACATTTTGAGAGATGCTATACTATTCTTCCCACGCTCGCTAATTAACATATCTCATTACAAAAACCACGAGTGTGAAATTTATGGATTTACCGGGGGTTATGTGCAGGACTATTTCTCAGACAGGAGTTGTGACGCCCAGTCAGGCTGCTGGTAGGTGGATTCTTTTATTCATAGACTGAGTCAGGCGAGCTGTCCCCCTTCCCCCCCAGGGACTCCCTAAAACCATTATTTTCAACATTGTTTTTGCACACAACAAAGTGTTATGTGCAGCCTGGTCTCATTCCCAGAGTGTCAAAATACGCAGCTTGGGCAATGTGCTCAATGTCACTATACTGACGGTGAGGACACTGTTTTGTGAGATGCAGCAGGTTTTCCACCAACTCCAATGTAAACTCATCTATGTCATTATTAGATGCTCAGAGCAATGGACATAGTTTAAAATGCATGGAAGTCCACTTGGGGCATGCAAGAGGTGAGGTGAGGTGGATTGGTGCAGCAAGCACAAGACTTCGACCCAGGACAGCGGTGTTTGAGACCAACAAACAAAAACATTGGTTACGGTGATTCCCACTGCATTTCCAGCTGCATTTGTGCCAAAACCTAAGACCTAAACAGTTTTTTATTCACCTAATCTTTGCCTTAACCCCAAGATTTAAGCTATAGGAGCTCTCATGCCTATTTTTTCATCTGACTGGTAATACATTTTCAAATTGACTATTATGACAATGTGAAATATGAAGCCTACAACTAAATAGTTCTAAAAATATACTGACATGTAGATGGATTAAATTATATCCAACTACAAAAATCTACTCAGATAGCAGGTCTGTATTCTGATATCAGTGTAGTATCTTTCATCAATAGATGCCTAAACAGGCTTACAAGGCAGACTATCAATTGAAGACCACGTACAAACGATAGGATAACATGAATTGTAATATTCTATATGGCTTCATACTTGACATGCATCAAATAAACTGATCTTACATTGCATGCTGTATTATTCAGTTTATTTTGCCTGATATTCCAAGCTTTAGATATAAGACTAGTTGGTACTTTGCCAGACACACAGTCCAACTTCTCATTTTCACCATACCAACATAAAAATCAGTGCATGCAGGTTATCATATAAAGTATGAATATGCATTCACGTTTTCCCGTTTCCAGTTCTGTATGCTAAGCTAAGCTAACTGTCTGCTGACAATAGCTCTCCATTAAATGGACAGATATTAAAGTGGTACCAAGCTTCTCGTCTAAATCTCAGCAAGAGGCTTTCCTAAATTTAACCAGAGATCTAAATGTTTAACAAGGCATTCCCCTCAGCTTTAAGTCACTTGTTCTAAATTATATATTATTACTTTAATTATGTAGATATCTAAGAATGTGTTAAAGTTTGGATATTTACTAAAACATCTGTTACCAAAAGCAGTGATTTAATTGTAGTGGTGGCTCTGAGCATTGTCAAGAGAATTTCTATGAAGACTACACTAGTGTACCCAAAAATAGCTTCAGGGCCCTAAACATACATCTGTAGTTGCCTACAGCCATGAAGTGTTTCCATTTATTTTACCTGACACAACCTTTTCTCAGGACTTTGTAGGCGTGTACAGACTGCACTTCACTGACATCCTCCCTGACTCTCCTGTTAGTTTTGTCACACCTGTAAGGGTGGCACACATATTGCAAAATTCACACTTTAACAATTCTCAGCACACATACTTTGATGACATCATATTAATCCAACTATAACCCAGACGGAGGTCGGTTCAGCCTTAAAAACACACCAGTGCAGGCGTTTGACTGCCAAGAGCTCTGCAAAGTTGCTGTCCATGGTGCTGAAGAGGATGATGAATTCAGGTGCTAACAGGAATCCTGATTAGATTTATATTTGGCACGTGTTGGCTGAAATCTTTCAGCACCAATCATCTTTTTCTAGAAAGGGTGCAGAAAAGACAACAGGCGCTGAGAATCAAGTGACACTCCGCAGGGTTCAGTTCATCATGCATCTGCTGTGAGGCTGATGTGTTCACTGTCGCTGGTTCACAAGATTACGGTTGAGCTGAGACAAGAAGTGTTCATTCAGGAGAGCTGCTTAAAGTTTTACTACGCAGGATTGTTGGCTACTGTTTGTCAGGATGATTGCCAGCAAAAGTGAAAGTAAAAGCCAATCCTAGGGACAATCTTGTTTGGCGTTTCTCTTGGATACCTGCTGCTCATGCTCTAGCACCTAGTCGCTAGTTTTTTATAACCTTTTTTATAACTTTTTTTTATAGGGGTACAAGCCCATAAATGTCCCAAGCACAGAAAATAAGAAGACAATAAGAAAATACAGAGTCCCTAGTGAAAAATACACTGCCACACACCTTTGGTGGATCATAAGTAATGATTGAGAGGGATTACTCCTGTATGACTCTCTACAAATCCTGCATTGTATGTCTTTAAACAAACAAGTAAAACTAGCTGAAACTCACCATAAAGCTGCATCAAGTTGCATTTTTAACACAATTTTCACATTATCATTTGATGCCATGTTAATATTAAAATATCAATTTTAGCCCTGTAAGTGTGAAATAACTGGTGTGTTCAGTTGTCGTGACTGTTGGCAATCTACGGACCTTTTTCTCATTATGGCTGCTTTAAATTTATGTCTCAGTTTAGGTGGGAAAACAAACTACCCAGAAAAATGATACAACCCAGGTGTACGCTGCTGCTGCTGCTGTGTGCTGGCGGCCCTCTAAAAAAACAGCCCTTTTCTTTTTGATCCTTTCTAATGTTTCGTCTTGCATGAGTCTATTGTGACACAGGTTCAAGGAGCTCAGGAAATAAGACCTATATTAAAGTGGAAAAGCATTTTTGTTCAGGCTTGTTGTTGTCACCATAGCACTGCTGTTTATTGCTGTGAATTACACTAACATGAAATCCAGCATTTAGTTGGGTTTCAGCTGTTGTTGGGTCCAGTATTCACCGGTGTTCAGTGTTGTTGTGGTTGTTGATGAGATGGGTGTGCTACTGAGTAGATGGATAGGTTACCAAGGAGAAATTGGGAGTACTCTCTGATAAATTCCGATGGCTTTTTGGCTGATGGGTAAGTGTACTGTGAAAGGCCAGAAGAAGAGGTGTGTATACCTTGTATTCCTGCATATACCCTCCACCATGCCACTACTGGTGTTTTAGTACTGGATTGGTCCACTAAGTCCTGGCAAAAACATAGCTTTTATCGGATTGGATTGTTTGTTCAGGAGAGCACTTGTTTACTTTAGATTCCAATTGTGGAGCTCAACAGAAGCATCAATTTAGTTTTCTCAACTTGTGTGCAGGAATCAATGCCCCGCAGCTTGTTAAGGGGGCTTGATGAGAGTTGCAGGACTGAACCAGAAGGTCTGAAAATAATCAGCTGACCGATGCTGAAAGCTTCACAGAACTGCAGATTGAACTGATGTCTCTCAGTGGCACAAGTAGCACTTAAAAATTACAGGAAGTCATTTGATTTAATGACAGAAATATCACTGGCTTACGTAATGGGATGATTGTTGTTGGGCATCTCCTCAGCCATTTTAATGGATGGGTCGATTAACTTTTACAACCACGCTGTGCAAAAAGACAAGCTTGGGGACTTTTGTTTTGCAATTTGAAAAGGGTGGATATAAGTACCAGCAAAATGTATTTACTACCCCAGAGTACATGTAAAGTAAACTGGTTTTGGAAGCTAAACTGGTTTCACCACAACATGAGTATACTACCTTTGAATACTTAGAAAGTATACTCATTATGTACTTAGTCTATCAGCACAAGGTGAGTTGAAGTGAGACACTGTCCGTGGTCCTGCAGCTTCAGTACCACTCTCCGTATCCTCTGGGAGCTGGCAAAAGCTGGCATACCTCACCGGTGTGCACTGATCTTCATGAATGGATCGCGTAAACCAGAGAAATAAAACTTGAGCTAATCTGTGAAGACTACAGCCGACAGCCAGGTGGTGAAAAAAATGAAAATGTATGCGTAATGCAAAAACAGTCTTGAAACATCTGTCCCAGTATTTCAGCTCGAGCTCATCGCCCATCTGGCCAATTGAGACCGAGATTACACATGGGATGAAAACAAATGTACAAACATTATCATATCATCATACATACCTCATGAATATCAACATGACTTGTATATTTATTTCTTTTTAAACCAATACCACCCAATATGTGACACACTTTAATCTATGATACTTTAATCCACCTGGCAGGTCATGACATCATGTATTATGAAAAAAGACACTGTTGTTCAAAACTTATGAAAAACTTATAAGCCTCAGCTGGTATAATATTTTGTTGCCTTATAGTCTATTTCCTGGGAGCCTGTGTGAAGCTGCAGGTGTGGCTTCAGGTGGAAAAAAAACACTCCAGGGTTTCATATTTTCCCTTCAGTTTTATTGGCCTACATTTAGAAGATTGGGGCAAAAACTTGTGGCAGTATCTGCTCTCTTGTTTTGCTCTGCAGTGGTAAACTTTACTGTAAAAGTCACCTTAGACAGCAATTTTTTTTTTTTTTGTTTTTGCAAGGATAATCTTGGAGTGTTTTCTCTCCTGTACCCAGAAACACACAGCTCCCCAGGCCACAGTGCTTTGTCTGCTGTATTTTATTAAATCATTGTTGCATTAGGCCAATTTGCAGCTCGTATCCGTTACTCACAACACAGCTACAGTTGGACCTTTCGGAGGGCAGCCATTACTCACAAACAATTAGGTTGGAAAATCATGACTTGTTTGTTTTCCGTTGGTTGTTTAGCTTAGCATCCTACGATGAAAATCCTTATGATGGATTGTCCATTCTAGGACCCAGAGTCCAAACTATTACTTACAGTATTATGACTCATGTGAGAAATATCATTGTTGTGTGCATCTCACTTTTGGAAACATACTTGATTAAAACTGGCATTTATGCTGACTGGTAAAAGCAAAGGGTAACAATGGGTGGGTGAGGGGTGATGCTATCTGAGAGCTGCACACGAGGGGAACAACATCCCATGGAGAGCTGTGTGCCCTTGGGTAAAGGCATATTGTAGTGTGCAACTACTCCAGCGTGCTCGCTCAGCTCACAATGCATCTGCATCATGCATTTGACTTACACTTGAAACGAAGATCTTATTCCACCAGCGCTATTTTTACATATTTGATAGCTAAAGAAGTGGAGACAAAAAGGGCAGATAGAGATAGAGGCAGAGATGGATTCGACCTTTAAATCTTTGTTAGCTAATTCTTTAAAGGAGTACATCACCCCTGCAAATGACCATTTTTATATCACACTGTTTTGCTTTGAATTTGTGAAGAGAACATTTTTCTCTGATAAACGAAGAAACCAAAAACTGAGAACATTTTCAATGAATTCAAATAAATGGGGGTGCATGGTTAACAACAGCAAATCTATATCAAAACATCTATTTACGACCTAACCAGCAGACTAGCAGCCCACTGTGTTCGGCAAGGTAAAACTTCTGTTTTAGTCTGGGGTCTGGTTTTAAAGGAAGCATAAATTAAGTCTCAGTTTTTCTTCAGTTTCCTCTTCAGAAAGAGCTGTCTGTTCGTGAAGTATCGAGGAAATGACACAACACATTAGACTAGGTTGTACTGCACAGGTTGTGTGAAATTTTGGAAACAGATGTTTTGATATAGTTTTGCTGTTGTTAAAAGCAGACCCCTATGACTTAAATTGATCAAGAATTTACTCAATATTTGGATTCTTCGTTCACGGTTTGTCCTGTTTGAGTTGAAGAAAGTTTTCTGCCATCCAGGACTTGATATCTAAAATACAGTTAAAAAGGGCATCAATTGGCGACACGGTGATGTACAGCTGTGCATCATCAGCACAACTATGAAAACTGATGCGTGCCTCCTGATGATATTTCCAAGTGGCAGCATGTAAAAATTAAAAAGTGTTGGCCCTACAATTGAACCTTGGGGGACCCCACAATCCATTTTATAGCTTTTGGATGAACATTCATCCATTGTTACATAAAATTCTCTTTCAGAAAGATAAGATTTAAACCAGTTAAAAAGAGAACCAACCAGATTGTGAAGTCCAGCTAAAAGAATCGAGTGGTTGACTGAATCAAAGGCAGCAGTAAGATCGAGTAGTACTAATACAGAGACTTTTTTCATATCCATATTTGACCTCAGGTTATTAACAACTCTGACCAGTGCCATCTCTGTGCTATGATTAGTTTGAAAGCAGACTATTATTTTTTAAAAATATTGTGGGAGATCATAAAATCATTTGACTGATTAAAAACAAGCTTCTACTCCAAAATGGCGTATTGGACACTGGTCTGTAGTTGCTAAGTACTGAGGCATTTAAAAGCAGTTTTAAAAACAGTGGAGAAAACACCCATCTGAAGCCAATAATTTACAATGTTAAGAACATCTTCAACTAAAGAGCTATAAACTGTTTTAAAAAAGGAAGTGGGAATGGGATCTAAAAGGCAAGTTGCTAATTTTAATTGGCACTTCAGCATCATACTTCTCAGTGTTTCCTCACTTAAAAACAAAGGTTCAGGGGTGTTAAAATTCACTGGCTGGGATTGGCATGAATTAGAGCTAATTGTTTCTATATAACTACTGAAGCAGACTGCAAATTCTTCAAGTTTCAAGTTGGTTGACATACTGCTGGACTTCATTAAAAACTGGGTTAATAAAGTGATCAATGGTTGAAAAAAGAATTTTTAGGTTGTTCTGGTTGTCAGAGATCAGTATAGAGGAATGTGCCTGCATGTTTATATATATACTGTATGATGTAATTTTTAAATACTATGTCTAAATTGCGAGGTGAGCAATTCACAGTAGAAGTCGGGATTAACAATCTGATGAGCAGCACTCAACTCAGCTACGAGGAATAAAATTAAGTGAGTGAAACTGCAAACCCGTAACACGCAGGTTTTAACATGCTGATGTTAAGAGAGCATTTACTCTAATGGCATGGCACCTGACCTTTTATCTCCAAATGGTGCAACTCAAACAAGATGCATGGATGCATTAAATCCCCCATCAATAACAGGTAGTGGTGTCTGTGACTGAATAAGATGGCATTCATCACTCTGTGGCTCCAGGGTTGGCCTGTCAGGTTACAATAGTTTCAGCTTTGAGTGATTCCAGAAGGGAGGACGGTGCTTTAGTGAAGAAGGAGCACCCAGATTTAAACCTGCGTGCCAGAAAACATCCATCTTTTGAGCAACAAAGTGAATGTCTATCTGCTCCAGCAGAGATTTCTCTTTCACAGATGAGCTCAGCTATGTGGAAAGGGAAAGTGGAAACATAACTTCTGCATAAAGATTAAGATCATATTAAACTGCACTCTTAAAAAGTGAGTAACATTCTTGAATAAATAATGGGATTAGGGCTATGCTAAAAGGATTTGTTTTTTTACTTTCAAAGCTTTTATTAAGGGTTTTGAATAAAGTTTTGAATGTCTGTTGTCATACTTCATAATACCATCACCATAAAAAGATAAAACATCCAGGAACCAAATCCTCAAAAGTGATTCGAAGTGGAATAAAATGAATTATTTTTTAATATGTCTTTTTTTTTTTTTTTTAAATTAAATCAACTTTCTTTAATGGATAAATGTAATTTATGGTGCTGCTGTACTTTTGCTAGACCACCCCATCATCACAGGTGCATGCTTGAGAGCAAACAGTTTTGTGACTGCAGTGAATATGTTATTTTTGAAAAGTTAAACTCCAGCAAATATTGATCAGATGTCCTCTTTGTTGCTGGAAATATATTTTAATCTGCCGTTAGCCTTAGCTGTACTGACATTACCCATTAGCCCGCATACTAGGGAGTAAAAAACATGTTGTTCATGGCTAACCAACAGCTACAACCTTGGTAAAGTCAACCACATAGTTAATACTAGATTACTGTAATGTTAGTCATGATAATAGGGAAATTTCACCTTTTATGAGTGGGATATTAACCAATAAAAAAAAAAAAAAGAACCTTATGAGTGGGACATAGAGTGCTCCAGGAATGAGTCCCAGAGATGAATTAGCATTTTAGCACTCCCAGTTCCCTCGTCTTGACGTCAGAGGGCTTTTAGAATGGGTTTTTGGTTAGATGCCTGAAATAAGTTATGTGGTTAACACAATCTAAAAAGACTTCCATGTTTTGGTCTACAACATAAAATACCTATGTAAATACCCCATTTGAGAAATTGCTGACTTCTGTGTCGGCCTACAGAAAAACGCCAGCCTGGGAGCACTTTATTTGGACACTTGCTGAGGGAACAGGATAACATTTTATATCCTCCTGAGACCCTGTGTCCTCATATGAGGACATCACATTTTGGGCTTACTTGATCTTGACTTCATTCTACTCAACTTAGACCTGTTGTCCTTGATCGTGGGCACTTTTTTGTGCCATCTAGTGGCAGTAGGAGCACAGTACACTTATTCAATCAAATTTTATGGTTGAAACTTGTTTACGATTGTTCATTTGTGATTATTAATGTTTGTAGTTTGATATGGCAACACATTTGACCAATTTTAGCAACAGTAACAAGCTAAGACACTGTTAATTAGGAAGTACTCGTTTGAAGACAGTGGGATTTAACTGTTGTCTTGTTTGAGGACATTTGGACTTAATTATAGTTGACAATGTGTTTTTATACCTATCGGGTCCTACTGATCCCAAATAGCTAGGAGAAATTTAAACTGCATACCAAACAAAAGTTTGAGTCTCAGGAGGATATTTAATGATAGCTATACATAACAGAATAATCACTTTGGTTACAGTTTGATTTTGGGACTTTATGGTTAATATATTTATTATATACCATTCAACGCTGTTTACTGTATTTAATATTGTGATTATAGTGCAATGCTCGTTATCACTGATGGACTGATGGTGGCTGGTCGGAAAATTTTAACATATCGCCCAACTCTAGGATCTAATTCTACAAATAGTATAATACTAATAATATTAATGCTTTATCTTTAACTGCAGTTGTGCAGAAATACTGGGTTTAAACAGAATCAATAGAGATGCAAAAAAAAGTTGATTCAGAATCTGAATGTCAACAGTATGAATGACGTTTCAGCCCTACATGAGATATCTGGGATTTTTTTATCACAGTAAATGTACAGCTCAAAAAGATTCCAGCACTGATGCTTTCTTGATACTGTATGGTGGTTTTGAAAATCATGCCGCCATTCATGCATTCGGTCATTCATTCATTCATTCCACATAATCTCTGAGAATTTAGAGCAATCTGAAAAACAGCAGCAGCCACAGCAGCTTCCACTGTCCATGGCCTAATCCAGGTCTCACGGCAGTATAGCTCTCTCTCCGTCTCTCTGTTTTTCTCTCTCCCACCCCTTCTACTCTCTCTGCTGCTGTGGCCCATACACGTACACCCATGAAGCACGGTTGCAGGGCTTACTCATTGTCCATATAAACCATTACGGCCCTGTCTCACAGAATAATCCACTTTTGCAAAACACTAGAGTGCTATTGCTGCTTTTGCTGCTGTGCCTTACCCCATATGCCACCGCACACATTCTCCACCATCTGCCCCCAATGAGAAAAAAAAATGGAGCAAAAAATGGGCTTAGTATGTGACTTCACAATATCATTTAATCTGCCAGAGGTCAACGCTTTGTCCCTTAGGCACTACTGAAAATGTTAGACCCATCACTCTGGGTTAAAAATGTGCTCTGAGAAAAGGTTTCTCAAAATTACACGAAAATATGTGAAACGCTTAATTAAAGCTTCAACAGTTATTTCCTCCCGGTGCCTTGGGCTCAAAGATTGTTTTGAACCACACTGTATCACGTTTCCATTAATTTGCAGGGTCAGAAATACTGCAGCATCTGTCCCCTGTGTCACCACTGTGAGGGAACTAGTGCTAGGCCCCGTGTGGATGCAGCTGCAGTCTCTAGGCACAAGCACCATATGTTGCCACCCACAAATAGGCTGCAAAGTCATCTGACAGCAAACCGCCGCCTGTGTGGCTTGCTTTGCCATTTGCCTTTGTCCAGGCTGTGTGACTGCTGATTCATCACAAAGCCAGGCATCTTCTGTAGGTCAGCCATCCATTGTTGTTTATCACACTGGCAGTGGAGGGAGAATTAGTTCTGATACATAAAGCTTACACAAATCCTGCTGAGGGGAAATTATATTTACAGATTACATACGCTTGGGGATGAAATGTCAAGCAAACAAAGATATAGGGAATATTAGTTCCAGTTTACGATAATTTCACTCTGATTACCTGGACATAAGATAATTAGGATCAGAATGGCCATTACTATCAATCATCCTCAACCATCATTCACACTTTGAAATAATTATGGTGCATGTAACATAACTTGAGGTGACATTTAAGCCTTTCATCTTTTCCTACTAGCACTTTCCCATTGAAGTCATCAGCAGTATATCCCTTTTTTCTCCACCTGCTTTCAGAGGCTATAGTTGAGCATCATTACATATAATTTATTCAGGAGCACTGCAATGCTGAATGACATGCAAAGGGCACAGCCACTGGACTCTCCCCCGCTTAATCACAATTTACCTTTATGGATAATTAAAATGTCGCCAATTAAAATCTGACACAGACAAAAAGAATGGCATTTTAAATCACTTTGATGACCTTCTGATCTTCAGATAAATAATTTAAGAGGAAATAGTAATCTGCTGCGACTGCTGCTTCAACAGAAACAAATCTTTTAGAGTGAAACTCGAAGAGTCGAAAGCAATTAATATTTCCAAAAAGCTGACTTATTAGCTGCGTTAATACATTCATATTAATTCCATTTGTGTTGGCAGCAGATTGAGAGTCAGATTCACTCATTAGCGTGACAAATTACAGAGTATGGAGACGTGTCCACTGCTTTAAACCTCCTCACTTTGTTTCCTGCTGTGTGTAGATTAGACGGAAATGTGTCTGTGATCAGAAAATCACCCCCATCAAAACTTAAAATATATCATGCCGTCTTAAGTAGTATATCCTTAAAGGACGCAGTGACAGCTTCCTCTCTAGATCTCTGGGAGAGACTCGTGAAAAACAAATGTCATTGAGATGCTAAATCTCCAGCTTTTGGCAAGTTTTTGGAGGAGCAGTTCATTACCACTGTTGTCAATCTGCTGGCAGGGCTCAACGGAGTGATTACCTCATTTCAGTTATCCCCTCTGTGATCAGAGGTTACCATGGAAACTGGTGTGCCCCAGTAGATTTGCCACTGCCCCTCTTCCCCCTGGCAATGTAGACTACTTTTCATACAATTGTTATATGGTGTTGTTTCCATCTTAACCGAGCCCTGCTTGTGCATTAAGTGAACACTATGATATAAAATACACCAGGCTCTGGCTTTTATTTCAGGCAACAGGTTGAACTGGCTAACATAGCAACTATGATTGATAGAGCTTTAAATCTGCTCGGTCACCCTTCATGTCACTGTGTGCTTGATAACAGTAGTTTGAGGGTGTGTATTATGTTTATACTGTAGGCAGAGCTCTCTGTCTGCTTGGCACAGCGCACATGGGGGACTCTCACTCAGTAGTCTGACTCCACCGCTTTGTCTCTCTGGAGGGCAGCCAATAAAAAAAAAGTCCTTCTCCACATCCAAACGAACTAGCACAGATGTCGACATGCATCACACAAACAGCCTAAACACCATGCACTGACCATTTTTGGGATTTTTTCCTCATCACCATAAGAAGAAATACCTAAAGATGAAAATCCAAATTTTACAGGAAGTAGTCCATACTGTCATTACAAGAATACTTTTTGGTTTGGTGTTTTAAAGGGTTAGTTGGTTTAGATTAATCAAAGTCACGCGATAACACAAACTATCAATCAACACAGTGGCGGACAAGAAGCTCCCGCATTCAGCGAGGTAAAATTACTGTTTTGGTCAACCTTATCTCATCCCAAAGGTGTCAAATACTGCTGCTTGGTCACTGATTTCCGCATCAGACTTCAAGGAAAAAGGTCATTCTTTTGCAGCTGTACAATACGCTGCTAGGCGGTGTCAGTTCATAACGCTGCAGGACAGCGTCAGTTTGATACACTGCCAGACAACAGCATAATTCAAGGTGCAGGAAAGTCCCTGTAGGGCAGGCAGGTGGGGTGGTAAGTGGATCCAACAAACACCTGGGGCTGGTTGCACAAAACACCTTATGTTTGTTCCTTAAGTATGACATTTAAGGCTTAGATGAAATGTCTCGCCAATACCTGACTGCAAAGATCCCACTGCATAAAACTGTAGAGCAATCATTAATGGTAAAGGTACTAGAAGAGCAGACCTTGGAAAGTTGTGTGATCTTACTACAGACAATCATAATCAAAATTCAACTTTGGGAGTTTTTCTCTTTACTTTGGTTACTAAGTTCCAACAGTTTAACAAACTTTAAGCAATTCCTTAAGTTCAAGACCAAGATAATTAGAAAAAGTCAGCAAGTAAACGTTCTAAGGAAACCTTAAGTAGAAGACTTACGGATGTTTTCTGCAACCAATTTTATCTCAAGGAAACCTTAACTCTGACTTGAAGGAACTGTAACTGGACCCTGACCCCTGACTTTCACCCAGGAGCCTGTTGTTTGCTTCCCATATGAATGTAGAGCCAAACCATGTTTTCTCTCAATCTAATCACATGCTTTTGTGGCTTAAACCTAGAGGACATGACCCTTTGAATCTTGCTGATTTGCTTTTTTTACCTGAAAGGAGACAGGTTTGCTTGTATACAGCAATACAGTCTGCCTAAGCATTTTTAATGAATATTCCCTTGTGCTATACCTTCTCTCTGATCTTCGCTACCATCTACTGTACTATCAGTGATGCGATGCAATTATCTGTATCGACTAAAAATAAACAGATATGATTTTTGATGTTCAAGGAGGGATGACGAAGCACTTTGGGGTAAACTCAGGATAAACACCTTAGAAGAGGGCAACCATGGTGCATGCCACTCAAAGACTTTACCTATTTTAATGCAAACTTCGCATATTATCTTTAAGTTAAATCCAATGAAATATGATCTAATGCAATATTTGTGTGTTGAACACCAAAGTGATACCCCAAAAATGCATAGTATTAGTTCATATGCAACCACAGGGTGACAAATGTACCTCATTTAGTCAAATAAAATGTATTTGTTTGCATTAATAATGTAATTACGCCTTATTGGTAACTACTCCATCAGTTGCATTCAACTGAAATATCAAAATGTAACTTTAGAGTGATCTGTCTGCTTAGTGTGAATCTGTTATGCATTTTAGTGGTGTCAAGAAATTGTCTGTCAGACACAGAAAATGTGGAGTTGTAGTCTCTGCAGGAATAAATGGCTCTGTGCTGACATCATGTGGTTGCTACTACAAGTTACATGTAAGGTTTGAGATGTGACGTCTCCTAACCTGATCTGTATCCTGGCCTTGTTTAAACCCCCCACAGCATATGATACAAGCATGTGATCTCCATGTAAAAGCTGCCAGAATGCACTGCAGAATGCATTGTCCTTGTGTAATCCTACTGGGAAACACCCAGAACTAAATGATGTCAAACAGTGATGCTCAGCTGGTGCAGCACAGCTACTAATTCTATGCATTATTGAAATAGATACTGCACTGCTTGCACTTTATTTTCGTAATCTTTTTCTGTACCTGCTGTATGGAAGACCTGAGTGGCGAGTGAGAAAAAAAACATGTGGTAATCAGTTTTCTAAGTCTGATGAATTGTTTTCTCTCCTTTGTTTATAACGTAAGAACAGGTTTAAAAAAAGGGTTTGCCAGGATGTTCTTTATAAATTCCTTAATTTTAATCTGTGTAACAAGTGACATAAAAAAAAATTGCCAGGTGGAAGAAGGTTTTTTCCAGAATCAGGTAGGTAACCATGAAGAGAAAATATAACTTCTAATCAGAGTAGTCATTCTTATACATGAAGACATGACTGTAATGTTACAGAACTTGCTGACAGACAATACATGTACCTTGTGTTTTGAGTGCATGATGAAATCAAAACTCTCTAGGAAGAAAACCTTTTTAGTCCTATTGAGAACATGGGGTACTGGCGCACTTCAGCCTCCTGTGGCTGAAATGAGTATTACAACGACAAACACATAAAATTGATCCAGACAAACAGTTTTTTTTTTCAGACTTTTTGTTTTCAGAGATTAAAAGAAAAAATAAATAAAATAAAGCAATGACCCTGGCAAAATTTTGTTTTTTTTCATTTAACAAAAAACATCTCCTGCAGCCTAAAAATAGTACTGAATAAGTACCATCTTGGCATCCAGTATCTAGGTATTATTTTACATCTATGGTCCCGACCTGCTCTGCCTTACTCTGTCTTTTATTGGCTTACCCTAACATTCTTACCTTAACCCTAACCAGTCTCACTCCAATTTGCTAAACCCAACCAACCCAACCAATGAAGATGAGTACCAGCCAGTCAGAGGGAGAGTAGGGTGGGTCATATCTATGCCATCCCAGGAAATATGCGCAAAATGCTCAGGAAATGCGCAGGGCTTTGAAGCCAATGTTTGTAGTGGCCAAACAGTGTAATTACACCATCACATGATGCCCTGACGCCCAAAAGGACTTTTTCACATTGACTTTCACGGGCATGGCATCTGTAAATCAGTTTTTTTTAATGTCACAAAAAATGACTTCTTTCACTATTGGGATTTAATCCATTCGGTCCGATAACATTTGGAGAGTCTAGAAGAGCTGCACGAGTTTATCATTTTATCCCATGTCATGGAAGTTGAGGGCTACACTGGAAGTAGCCGGCTTGGCTGGCAGAAGTCTATGTGCCTGCTCTATGGCCCATACAGTTCAGAAATAGTGCCAATGATTTGGCTAACTTTTAGGCCCCAGAAAAGCAGCTCAGCCTTGCTTCCAATTTTTCTTTTGGCCACTTACAATATTGCGGTGAAAATACTCCCTGCAGCCCAAAAAATATTTTCCCCACGAACCGCTATTGCAAATGAGACTGCTGCAAAATTGTTGACAGGACACCTCGAACTACAAACAAGGTCAGTTATAACTTTGTATTTTGGTTCCATGTGCCATTGAGCATCTCTCATAGTAATGATACGGGCTCCACCTCTGATGCTGTATCCAGTTCTCTTTATACATCCATGATCAGTGTTGGGTAAGGGTTACTTTAAAAGTAATCAAAGTACATTACTGCGTTACTTTAAAAAAAGTAACCAGTTACTTTACTCTGTTACTCCCTGAGTAAAGTAACTCAATTACTTTAAAAGTACTTCCAACTTTACTCCCTGAGAAAAGTAACTCAAGCACTTTTAAAGTACTTTTGAGTATTCTACATTTCCTATTGGGCAATGGACCACAGGGCGCTAAGCCTACATT
>NC_065512.1:21554976-21664955 GCF_006386435.1 Epinephelus moara | reverse complement strand
TGGCTTCTTTCAGACTGACAGGTTTAACGTTATCTCCGTTATTAGAACCAAACAACAGCCGTTGCTGTTTCGGAGCTGAAGGACCAGCGATCTAAAAGTAACGGAAGTAACTGATGTCTTGTTTGAAAATTTACTTAAGTATTTCATTACTCAAACAGCAAACTAACGCGTTAGGTTACTTGTTACTGCAAAAAGTAATCAAAGTACTCTAACACATTACTTTGTAACGCGTTATACCCAACTCTGTCCATGATACACACAGGAACTTTTTAGATTTAGATTTACCACAGCCTATTATTTGCAACCAAAACACATTTAATTTATTTACAAGAGTTAATGTTTTTTGCTGACATAACTAAGCTCTGAACGCCCTCTGCTGTCCTTTTTTCATATTGGCACAGTTTATTTTAAGATTCACCTGCTCAAACCTCTAATGCTTGTAATTTAAGAATAAAAGATAGTGGTTTGACAGAGACTCCATGTGGATGTGGGTGATGAAAACAAGTGCAGTTCAGCAAATGGGGCCGACAAGCCTGCAGAGCCTCATTGGGTTCTCCCTATGCTCGTAGAAATAAAGTTACACATTATAACCCTACCACTGTGCGAGCACAAGTAGGTAGACACAGTTCTAGCATTCCACCTGCTAATGGAAATAAGGCTTCAATGTGTAACTGTAACATTTATTCAATTGTATAGCCTGCTGTAAAGTTACTGACTTGACTTTGCAGACATTACGGTGGCCTACAATTTAAATTCACATACAGTATATAGTTGGTTCAACTAGGAGTAAGCCCTGGTCATAATCAGTGCAGTTTAAAGCCAATTTAAATGATTTAACCAACTCATAATGTAGACATTTGTGGTCTGGTTTGATTTGGAAATAGTATTGCCTTGTATGGTAATTAATTTGATCTTGACTTGAAACCTTTTTTTGGTTTGTTTTTGTTTTTGCAGAACCACTGTGTAGCAGTTTTTAAAAGCATACCGTTTCAATTAATGGGGCAACGAAGGTAAAGTTCTTTTTTGGTGTGCATTGATGATGTTATACCCCATTTCCTTTCTAAAGAAACACTGGGAACGCTGGTCATACATATAATCTCCACATTTATGCAACTGGCAATTAAAAGCCTCATAAACAACTAGCGTCATCTTTTATGGACAGTTCACATCCAATGCAATAAAAACAGATATTTATTTATTTTTTGTTGGCAATTTCTCTGTCATAGAAAATGTAGGGGGTATTAAGAGATTTGATGTTGTTCATTAAAACAAGTGGTTGAATAAATTTGTCTTCTAACATATTCAGGGTCTTTAAACAATTGTTATTGGTTGTGTTATCTGAAATTGTTGGGAAGTCATTGCACACGCACTAGATAAACTTTGATTTACTTTAATGCCATCTGAAGTCAACCTTCATGTGCTATTAGGAATAAATAAAGGAAGTTTATAGACACAAACATGGATAATACATACAAATTCATACAAATGTGACATCCTATGTAGAACATTACAGGTTTATTACAATGACTGATCTCACAACCTTTGTGTGTGTGTCTGTGTATGCATGTGCATATAGGCCAAAGGACAGTTGCAATGGTTTGACTCACAGGGCTGCAGTGAGTCTTTTAAGTTTGAGTCTTTGCTGTGCTGAATACATTCATGTTAAACAGGAGAGGGCAGTGTTGACCAAGACGTCAGAGAATACAACTGTTTAACCTGTTTTATTTGTTTTTTTGTAGTTCAAGTGCTTGACTGTACGACATTCTCCACGAATTGTTGGACAATATGAATTGGAAAATAATGCAAGATCAACAGTCTGTTTGAAATGTGGGATCACTTACTTGCATTTTCATTACGATCCACCAACTCCACCATGGACAACACTTTTATGACATTTGCACCAGGTTTCAATACTTATGCATGAAAGAAGCTTCGGATCGGGATGCGCGCATGCAAACAAGCGTTCTACTGTAACCTGACGCTCGTCTCAAGCTTGGGGTTATTATACTGGGTAGCCTTAGACTGATCCTCTCAGAGTGACCTGACTGGAGGGACCGAACCTGTGGCACTGTGTTGGATTACCACACTGGGAATTAACAGAGGAAGGTTATAAGCCTGTCTAGGCATGCCAGAGGCAGAGTGAGAACTACAGAGACAGACAGCCAGAGACATAACCTGACAAAAGATGTGCAGACAAAGACAGAGGCGATAGATAGATAGATAGATAGATAGATAGATAGATAGATAGATAGATAGATAGATAGATAGATACTAGACTAATTATTAACTTCAACTTCCTGCATTTTAACTAAGGCTAAGAACTGGTGAATAATTGTGTCAATGTCATGTAAATCCCTCCTAGTTGGGTGGATTCTTAGTGAGAAATCTGTGTTAGGGAGCAGAGTAAGTATACTTTGAAGTTGCCTCTCCAATGAAGAAAGGTGGACGGTGTTAAAAGTCATTCTTAAGTGTGGCACTGATGATAGAAAGTTGTTCTTGCGAGGGGGAAATGGTGCCATACCTATGTAACATTCATATCATTTGAATTATGAATCAGAGTAAGGAGAACTCTATGTTCTAAGCTGATGAATATTTAAAGGATTGAGTATACAGATCATCATATTGACAAAGGGAGAATACTAATGTCCTCTTCTCTGAGTCTGATTAGAGGTTAAGCAGAATGCAAACTGCATAATTTATTTTCATTCTTGCATTTTTGTACCTTTTGATTTGGCTCCCTCTTTTTAGGTTTGATAAGTTCTTTGTGCAGAAGTCCGTCCTTTTGTTAAACTGAAATAGGGTAAGGTGCCGCATGGAGATGAGGGATAATTGGTGTCATTTGTTTTAAGCATGTCAAAGAAAGTTAAAGATGTATTTCAACTTTCAACGTGCAAAAGTTTTTTTTGTTTTTTTTTGTGCAGCAGGCTTACTCTGTAAGCACAGTAAGAGTCTTACATTTTCAAGGCCCAAGCTCCAGTAGTTGACATACACAGAGTGCCCACTGTCCCCACTGACACAGACATTGTCCACAATCTATTAAATTGAATGTTGTATTTAACTGGTTTGGAGCCAGGGCAAAGTTACATGCTTTTGTATCATTCTAACTCCTCTCTCTGGTGGAATGTGCTTATTTCAGGGAGAGAGAAGCAGAGAGAGAAAGTGGGAGTGAGAGCCCATGCAGGTGAGAGTGTCTAACAGTGAGGAAATCAATATGATGTAAATTATTAAGAGCTCAGGAATGCGTCTGACCCCTACTGTCTTGCAGCAGGCTGGGCTCTGAAGGCTGGCAGGTGGACGCGAGCTTGGACTCTCCCTCTAACACTCATTAGTGGCTGGGAGCCGGGGCTCCTTGTGAGTGGGAAGGCAGGGATCACAGCGGGGAAGTGATGGCCCAGGCCTCTCACATCCCGGCTCAGCCTTCGCTCTGGCTCTGCCAGCCTCTCCCTGGAAGCTCATTAGTAAGTGCACTGATGCATAAGAGCTAGTCATTAGCTGGGCTTTTTTTCCGTCTTCATCTCTCTTTCCCCCGACACCATGTCTGATCCTGAAGACCGGTGGCAGTGCTGGTTTAAAAGACGAGAGAAGTCCACATTACCGCAGGTACTCTAGACATATGGATATGAGACAGTGGTAGCCATCAGATTTTCCTTTTCTTTTTCATAGGGGGTGCAGGGTGGGGGTGTCAATTTGGAGTGCTTCAAATGGAGTCCATCCATAGTCCTTCAAACCAAAGAGTAAACATTAGTGCTTGACCAGGACTTTGGCTGAGCGCCCCTTTCTTCCTCCATGGTTGGTTTTGATCTGGGGTATTTGCTTTTGCTGCTGGCCAGATCCCCTCAGCACCTGATGGTTGCCTAGGCTCTGAGTAAATAAGATCTGGGGCCCAGGCCTCTTCGGGGCTGCTGGGTAAATAAGGTCTCTGGTGTGTGTAGCGTGCCTGGCAGCAGGGTGAGCACTGGTGTGGAGGCCTCCAGAGACACGCCATCCCCCTTTTCTATATCTAGCTGTTTAATTCTGTTATCCTCTCTCTCTTTAACTTACTCCAGTCTCCCTCCCTATCCACCGACACACACACACACACAAACTCTCTCTCACACACACGCAGACCTCCCTCTCAGCAGGCGTTCTGATTAATGTTAGCCAATTGTACTCATGAACATTTATTGCTTCTAAAGCACTTGCATCAGGACCCATGTGTGTGTCATGGAATTAACTTGATCACTCGTTGAGGCAGATTGCTCAAATAAAAAGGAAACAAAACATTCTATACACTGCAGTATATGAACTCTTTTGTCAAAGCAATACCCAAGGTTATTCACAGGCGTTTTCATAAGCTCCTGTTATGCTTTGAGTTTGCAGATGGACACTATTAGAATTTAAAGATCCTGTAATTAAAAGTGTTTGAACATCACATAGGATCAAGCTCCTCTCTCTGAGGAACACTTTGGCATTTAGTGAGTCTTTAAATGTCAGAAAGATAAATGATGATGATGGCACCTGTTATAATGTAATTACTCTCTCAATGGTAATCTTCCAAGCCCACAAACAAATGGATTTCATATACCACTGAAAGATTAAACAATTTAACACCTGATGTCTCCATGGCTTATTAAAACAAAAAGTGGCCATAGGGGACCTGCAAAAATATTGTAGTTGTTATATTGCTCAACCTACATATTGTGTACCTTGCTGCCTTAAGCTTGTCTCCTGCTAATAGTGGCCTTCTGTGAAAGACACAACTGTTAAGTTTCCCCATATTGTTCAGCTGATATAATACTGTATTTGAATGTCTTTTCAGCGTTGGATTTAAAGATAAGAAGGTATATGCAATAGTGTCATTCAGCCACTGTAACGAGGGATTTGCCTTTGTGAAAGTTTACTGAGTCAAATCTCATCAGCTTAATGTGATCTGGCGCTAGCCATGCTGGATCCCCTTATGCCAATTAATCCAGGTTGTAACTCACAGACTCCTGCTGACCAATTCACATCCATTGTTGATAGTTTTTGGCTGCAGGAGCCTCAAACCTCCTTGTTAGAGCCAAAAACCACAAGAAACCCACCACCTCTTTCAGCCCCATCATATTGTCTGTTGATTGCCAGCAATTAGTAAAGCCAGGCAGGCTGAGAAATGACAAGATGGGGCATGGCTATTGCAATGCATGGGCGTTGTTGGCTCACACGCCAGCTGAAAGCCTCGACAATGTTTGTTAACCCTAGGGGTCACGACTGATTCACTAGCGCAGACAGAAAACAAGATTTATGTAGCACAAATCAATACGCAGTCAGACTTTTACAATTGTGGAGCGCCAATCCAGGCACTTCTCTCGATCAGTCTAACATGACACTAATGTGTTTTTATTCCTGTTTAACCCAGCCAGTGATGAATCTGTTGGCAGGCCAAGACGGACACAGTGAGAAGCAGGCTGCCCTTGATTAGTTGGGGAACACATGGCAACATGCAGAGGCTGATGCAATGGCCTATCAGTCTTCAGGTTTCCTGCTGGGGGTTGTTTATCCACTGTTTATCCATTGTGAGAGAAATCAGCGATTTACATCCCAACGCCTGACAGTGTATCAAATGGACTAATGACAGTGTACTTGGGTGTTGATCCCACTCAGTGCTGTCTTAAGTAAATTAGAATGAATGCAGTTCCTCCTGCTCTTCTCACCGAGAGTGTTCACTAACCAACCTAACTGGTCCTCTTTATTCTCCCTGCCATCAGCTTCTGATTTCATTAACATTGCTTGTCAACCGAACACAAAAGGACACACACCTGGCAGAACACTCGCTGCAAACAACTCCAGTGTAAATTATTGTACAGTAGGAATCCTCCTCTCACAAGCTGGCAGGCCAATAATGTAAAATTTGTTTAATGTCCTCCCCGCTTAGCCTGTTAAAGGGGGAAATTGGAAAGTGACATGAGTGACGGGTGGTATTCTCTGAGCATTGACCAGCAGGCACAAAAGAGGAGTTGAGTCTGGTGCCAAGTTTTATTTCAGGGGCTGCATTCCAATTGATTAGGAGGCTTGTGAAACAAACGCTGGTGACAGAAACGAGAGTACGGCCCTGGCAACTGTTGGGCACGGTGCCAGGTGTACAGTCTTCCCTTGCAGCATCTCTCTCTCTCTCCCCCTCGCTCTGTCTCACACACATTAGTGACACATTAATGACACCCACAATGTGACCACTGGGATAACTTAGCAGCATTATCTCTCTGCATGTGATTATGTATTGGACCAGCTTTTTCTTGTTCCGCTGAATTCCAGCGATACAACAGTTGTGAGCCAGGACTCTTCAAATGTATAACCTCTATTATAAAGGATTTTTTTTTAATTTAAAGGATTCCTGCTTTACAGAAATATTCCCAAATTTGCATTAAACTTGGTCCTTGACAATGAGTCCTGAATTGTGCTTCAGTCAAGTATAGTTTTGAAGTACTTTGAGTACTTTTGGCCCGATCTTCAAACTATATTAATCTATGTGCGTGAGTGTGTGGCATGGTAATACTGACTGAGTTTGTGCATGTGCGTGCGCAAGGGCAAGTGGGTGCATGTGTCTGTGCATATGCCTGGTCTTTGCAGCAGCACCCTGTAAACCCCAGCTTGTCTTTATAGTGAAGTTGATGATTGGATAAACAGTCTGAGTCTGGATTATTGTACTGGAAAATGAAAGCATATGCACAATTTGCATTTTAATGAGCAAGTGAGCATTATAAAACAAATTGTCCTGGCAACAGCAACTCTTACAATAAAGCTGTGGCTTAATATAGCAATCAAGTATTTCATAAACACATTTGTAGATCAGTTATCGTTATAATTCCCCTGTAAACACTCTGGATGCATTTAGAGTATATTGAAAATTAATTTGAGTGTGTAAAATGGTTTTTCTTTTTGTTTTATCTCGGTTTACTCTATATTCAATATACACCGAGTCATGTGTTGCATCTTGCTCTTTGCAAATCTGCTTTGATTGTGACACATATGAGGAAGCCATGCATATAATTTATGCATGGCTGATGCAAAGTTCAGTAGGCCTGTGCCAAACAAAACGCTGTTCAATTAAAAGGGAAGTAATGGCATCCTATATAATAAAGGATATCTGTGCATACATAAACTGACAGAAAAGCATGATGGCTCATTCACGTCATGCTATGTAATTTAGTTAATGCATTTCCCCTTGCTCTTTAAAACACTTACACATTCAAATTTGCCATCATAATCTCTATGACAGAGGACATTAATTATGTTCGTTGGCTGATCGCTGTTTCTTCACAACATCTCTGATTAAAATTTCACACATTGTAATGATGTGCTTCAGAGCTAGAAGCTGTGAAATTTACTAAGCAGTCAGCGGGCTTGAATTCCTTATTCTTGGGAGGTTCGTCCAGCACAAAAAAAACACATATAATCCAAATCAAAGCTGTTAAGTGCTTGAGGAAAAGCTTTATTTACATGCAAATGGCAATATATCTTAGCAACTTGTTCATTAAAATATTGTGCAAATGAGGGAACAACAAAGCGGTAACTCCTCTCCAGATATGTGGGTTCAAATTTCATATTTGGGAAGTTTAATTAAGCAATAGATTATATTTTGAAAGGAGTGTTCACTTTAATGAATCCCCAGAGACTGCAGATAAACACTGCAATGGTATCAAAGCATTCATCTCTTAAATGGATGTGAAAATTAGGGATGTAAATGGCTCTGAGCCTTTATTTTCATTGCTCGTGGGAATATTTACCGGATAAAGACGACACTTATGTAACCTACATTATACATATACTTTCATTTTTGGAAACCACATGAATATTGCTCGACGATTTTCAAGGACAAACACTAAACACTTATTTAAAGCATGCTTTTTACAGCTGCACCTGTCAAAAAATGAAGCAAAGTAGGCTTTTCTGTTTCATATAACCTATTTCTATGTAGATTTATCTTTAACATCATCGCACAACACTACCACTAACAGTATCTGATGCCTCTGTTTGGCTGAGCTCTTGGCGAGCATTTTCTCGGAGAACCACTGGTCATTTTCGCTTTTTCAATAAGATGTTTGCCTGAGTGTGGCTCTATATTCTGCAATCCTGAAACAGTGCAGAGTCAGTGAACCCTGGTACATTGTGTGATGGAGGAGTGCTACGTGCCCAACATTCACCTCTGCAAGGCCGGCTGTTGTTTTTCCCTGTAATGTCCATTTTATTGGGAATCTCAGCGAGCCTTCACACTACCCGCTGTGCTCAGCAGTGTGGAGAAGCCAGGGCCAGTAGAGTGGTGGTCAGTGCCTGTCAATCACAATCACAGGGATCAGTTAGCAGCCATCAGTCTGAGAAGCCGTACCCAGATGTTGCCTGTCTTCCATCTCCTCATGTTCTACCTCCGTAGGCTGTCCTTTTTCCATTACTTGTTGTCAAAGCTTTACACCTTTACACATCATAAGCCAATGTTGTCAGACACTTTTGATTATTCTCTTCCGTGTTTGTTTTGGGTAATTCATTGTTAAGAAATATATAGAGAAATATAGTCCTCTGGTTGAGAAAAGATGAGCGAGATTTGTTATTTTCAACCTCAAGGGAGGCTGTTTGTTTCTGTGTTTGTGCTGGAGTCTATAAAGGGGAGGGCTGATGTTGGGGAAGAGAGCAGTCAGAGGTGATAAGAAGGGAACACCACAATATACTCTAGCTGCTGGAAAACAAACACAAAACATTGATTATATCATCTTTACAGACACCCAAAGCTCACCACGGTTGATGTTTACCTGACACGGAGTAAACAGCACGTTGGACTGCAGACTTCTGCTCTGCATTTCATTTTGCTGCCGTGCCCCCGGTATATGTACGTCTATGACCTGTTCCCGCCCCTAATTTCCCCCATCACATTCAGAGCAGACCTGCCAACGGTCAGCTTCATTACAGCCAATATCTTAAATCACCTCTCATGTGTTTCCTACCAGTTTGGAGCTTGGTCTCCTCTGAATCGCAGTCATTTAAATGTTCCTGTGCTGATTGCGGGTGCAGGTGGTAATACATTAAGGGACTGAGACAGCCAGTGGCAGAGTGCTGAAAGACCTTTATCCATTTGCACTAAGTTTCCCCTCACATTCGGAGGCATGTCGGTCTAATTAGGCCAATGGTTTTGACTGTGGCCATATTCATATGGGACAGCTCACTTTAAGTTGTACAACAAGGTGATTCTACATCATATATACTCCACCAGGCCAATAGATTATGCCATGGTCTGGGGAATTTCTGGAAGAAATTGTACATTAATGAAAGCAGAGAATGGCTGCAGAGAAGAATTGCGACAGGGTTATTGCTCTTTTACTCTCCATGTTTTAAATAAAAGAGTCTCAGATCTCATGAGGGGTAAGGATGTATGGGTGTAAAATACTACCCATGATGTCTTTTTGTTTCTGTGGCAGCGCAGATGACAATGTATTTACAACTATTTAAGCAGCTATTTGAAGAGCTGTATATGAAATTTGACGTGAGCACCTTAATATAAAGAAAGTGATGTTTTGCAGTGCTGCGTGTCAAATCAAAGGCATTGGTTCAATTTTATAAAAAGAACCTGTCTCTGTGTTTGAACCACGGTGAGTTCCCAGTGCGTCTCTGTCTCTCAATGATGAGCTCTTCTAGCAGGTAAAAGCCTCAGAAAGCCCTCGGTCCATTTCCATTCTAGCTTCCAGCAGTGTGAGTGGTGTGACAGCCTCTTGGGGGCAAAGGGATTATTGAGATCAGGCCTCCCCCAGCTCTATGCCTCTGGCCCAGCCAGCCAAGCCAGCCCAGTCAGTTCCTCAAGCCCCCCGGTGCCTTACAGAGCAGCCCACCAGGCGCACAGAGAGCAAAGAGGCACCAGGGACCCCTCTAATTGTCCATGCTTTGGGCGGCTCTCTGGCAAGCCAGCATGAAGAAGGCCCCCAGTCCCAAGGCTGTCCCACCGCTCCCCACTCAGCTCTCGCTCAGAGATTCTGAGGACGATATATCTGCTTTGAGGCTTTACGTTTCTGAGGCCGTCCTATAGTACAGCTGGAAATGGTGAATTTCTCTGAGTGTCTGCCTTCGACATGGTCAGCGCTGGTGTTACAGCAGGGTCATATTCCAAACTGCTCAAATGATCCATGTGATTCAGGGCTTAAATACATCCTGAATTTCATCCAGTGTTTCTCTTGCAGTGTTTTGACTTTTGCTGTTAATCTCTTTGGCTTTGAAACATATACTGTCGGCCTCAGGAAAATGTACGTTGTAGCGTAGGTGATAATTAAGACTGATGCTGATTAAATTATCTGAGAGAGATATTTCAGTGCATGTATGATCTGTTGTATGATGCATGTGTGGTATTTGCCCATAAAGCAGCACCAAAATATCTGTGGGTGTGTGCAGTGCCGACCAAAATACACTCCCTGGCCACTTTATTAGGCACACCTATACAACACAATGCAGCACATTTCAATATAATATAGTCCGCTATCTTTCTGACATTGTCAGTCATAACGGAAGATTATTATTTTAATAGTAGGGGTGGGAGTCACCAGAAGCCCCACGATATTATCAAGATAACTTTGTCACCCTACAGTATATTGCGATTTTAAAAATGTTGTGATATATTCAGTATTGTGTAAACATATACACTGCGATTTTTTTTTTCAATTGCAAATAATGTACCCAAAGGAAAACTTTCTCAACATCTGTTTTATCTCTTAAAGTTTTCAGTCTGCTTATCTTACTTTAACCATTTTATTGCATCAACATGTATCTAGTGGACTGAAAAGCAATTGTTTTTATTATTCCAAACGTTTAATTTGTGTTTGTAATATTAAAAATTCATCTAAAAAAAGCATTCATACTTGGCAAAATATCGCTATGCTATGCTGTTCCCCTATTGCCGTGTAGCACAGGTGTATTCTACACCTCTAAGATCATTTTTTCTAGTAGTTGCAGAATGGATGGATTACCAGAACCATCTTTGTGAGCCAACTTTGTGGTGTCTTAGAAGTATATTCCAAGAGAAGCTGCTGCTAACCGAGAGCTTGAGATAGTGGGGAGGCCACGGCTGCTGGGAGCTGGATGAGGACTAACAAGGCCACCCGTACAAAGGAAGGGGCAGCCTCTAGTCATCCAGTGGGGGGAGGGGAGGCAAATGAACAAATAGAGCCGCAATCATAAACACACAATTACTTTGATATCTGATGCTTGTTTCTTTCCTGATTGTGTACATTTTGATCTTTTATCAATCTCAATATATCTGACCTCTTAATGTCTCTGTTTAACAGCCTCTATATGACAGCTTCTTCTCATGAGGTGTTCACAACATTTAAGTGAAGCGAGGATTTTTAAAATTACAGCCATGGATCAGGAGATTGTGGAGCGGGGCCCCGATGAGGCAGCAGTCAAACGATGGCTGAAAATCTGTTACAGCTTCTGTGCTGCTTTCTTACTGCATGATCAACCAGATGGAACTAAAAGCAATTATGAGCCACAATAACACTTAGGTAAGCATGCCATTTATGAGATTGACAAAACATCACAATTACTGTGTATGTATTAGCAACTCATTAGCAACATACATATTGCACAATATCCTGAGCCATTTAATTATAGGTGATTTCATCATTTACACCCCTCCCCCTCCCCCTCCCCCTCCCCTCACAGACACCTTTTTCATTTCGGAGAAACATTTAGTAGCTCACAAACACCACACCAAAAACAACAGTTATTGCGTCTAATGATGCTGTGATGGTAAATTATTATTTGGCACTTTTCTATAATTCATTAGCTAATAAAATCTTGCAAAATAGTGCTTTTCAAAAAGTATTTGATTTAAGCTTTGGCTGCTGTTTTTTGACTTTCTCTTTCTGACTTTATCCCAAAAATATCTGGCAAAAATATGCATGTGTTGTGCATATTGTGCAACTATTGGGGAAAAGTTATGAGCCCTCAGTAAATAGGTAGTTAGGCATGCTGGTCATGCCAGTAACAGCTATGCAAAGGATAGCTAGACAATAGCCCCTAACTGGACTGTGACAGGGTAATTACTGTGCGCACATAATAAAATTCTCTTTACATAGGTCACTCGGAAAGTGTAATTAAAAAAGCGTTATAGATTATTTTTATTGAAGCAATTAAACCAAAAAGCAAAAAGTAATTAAGTGTGGAGGTAATAATAGTGTTGGTCAACAGCATTTGTTTTGAGAGAGGGATTTGTCAGCTTCACCCCTCTAATGCAGCACAGACATCATTTAATTTACACTCTATGATTTTATTATGTTAAACTGTTTTTTTTTTGTTTTTTTACTGTGTGACAATTATGTTTATAATGCCAAAAACTGGGCAGGATTTAATGAAATCATTATCATGTGTGATAATTGTGAGTAAATGCTAGATTTGAATTATCATCTTCCTCTATGCACTGAATTAATGAATCGTTACTATTCATACTACTGGTTTATAATTATGTTAAATTGGCCGTCTTATCAGCAGTCAAAGACTTGGGATTATCAGCGTCTTGACTGTGTGGACTGTGCCAAATTCCTTGTGGATATACGCCTGTTCCCTGCACAAAGAAAAAAGGAGAGATAATATTGGGAGGTTAAACTCCACAATTTTCTCTTAAAAGATGTAAGGAGAGCTATTGCACAAATGCGCTGCTGCTTTATGAGGGAAATCAGACAGACGGGTCTGTGGGGCATTAACATCCACTTGACTTTGAGTGCAGCCGATTTCACAAGCCAACACATACATGTAGCTGACACATCAACTGTGTTGATCTCTGCAATTGTGTCAGGTAACTGAATTCAGATGATATGTTAATGCGAAGGGGAAATATGTTGCCCTAGTTAGCATATGGGCCACTTGCATTTCAGAAACTTATTATCATTCAGCCTGCACATTTCTGAAAATCACAGCAATAATCTAATTGCCAGGTAGGGAAAAAATTGCATCATTTCATACAATGAGGTCAGAGATAATTTGGTGAGAAAAAATGAAGGATTTTTTTTTTGTACATCAAATATGAATGAGGTTGTTAAAGGTTTTTTCTTCGGTGTTCCAACATTAAAGAACAGAATATGAAAAATGCAACAAAGGATAAAAATAAAAAAATCTTCTCTCCAAAACCTGTGTTGACCATGTCACTGTAAACATCTGTCTGTGTCATATATGGAGCAAGGATCTGCTGAAGCTGAATTACATTAAACACTAAAAGCTTATCCACAGCTACCTAATCAGCTACATCTACTACCAGCTTCAACTCCACGCCCCCCCGCCCACCACCATTATCGCTTACATCTACATCCCTGGTGTCATTTATGTGTAAGAAAAAGCAGTGATAATAACCCTTCACATGTGTCCTTTGATTGCTCTATAAATACCCACCTAATCATAGTGAAAGAAGTTTTACATGTACCATGAAAAAAAACCGACAGTGAATCAGATACCAGCAAGGATTCTGCAAGCAGAGGAAGATGAATGAAAGTGAAGGGTTGTGCTGCTGATTTCACACGTCAGACTTTGGGCGCAGTAGCTGTGATTTGAGGTGAAACTTTTTTGTGATTTCCTTTTGTTCCGTCTCCTGTCATTGGGAATGCGAACAGTAGAGGGCAGCTTGAATACATAAATACAAACTAGAAGGGTGCATCTCTCAGTCATCAAAGCCATGCACTCGTTTACATCCCAGCACACCCGCTCAGCTCCTGTCTGACAGCCGGCTGGACCACAGAGAGCCGGGGACTGTGATCAGCATCAACCCTATCACAATACCACACAGGGGACACAGTGGAGGAAGTGGGGAATAAAAGAATTGTGGAGTGACAGGTAATTGACCAACACCAGCCAAGTAGCAGGTAATGTTCTGAAAGCCCAGTGTCAATTTGTAAGTCACATCAAATCTTGAGCTCTCTCCTTGTCTTTTTTGTCTCTCTGTGCCTCACTCTTTCCTGCAGGTTGCAAAGAGAGTTACAGCGCCTTGCTGCTGCAGAACAAACCTCAAAGACAAACACTCTGTGCTGTTTTTATTGTTAAACCTGTGTTCTGCCATTGTCTGCCCTCCCTCCTGAGCTCTCTCTCTCTCTCTCTCTCACACACACACACACACACACACTCCCTCTCTCTCTAACCCTCTCTCTCTCTTTCCCTCACCGTGGCTCAAGATGAATCTGCCAGCATGTGCCCATGCTCTTCATCACTGTCAGGTGCCCCATGGTGGTCCTCCTCCTCTTTCTCAAACTGGGCACCAACCGCTGGCTGGAATTATTCCTCACCTCCAAAACTCTCCCCACTGTTTCTAAATAAATGTGGCTGTAGTAACCGAGGAGTGTTGCTCATCCATCTTTACCGTGTGGTGTGCGGAGTGTGCAGTGTTTACTGAACTAGACAGAGAGCCTAATAAGCCACACAGTCGGTGTAAAGACACAAAGAGTATAATGTAGCGTAATGTGGATCTCAGGCATTAGTTTGGAGTGGCAGTATGCTCCCACCTTAAATTCAGTGTCAGAGTCTTCATTCATAATTGATTTTGCATTAATGTCTTTTAAAAATCACATTTGTAAATGTAAATCCACGTTGTAGCAGCTCATTAGCAGATGTTTGGCCGGCAGCATCGGCTCCTTTTAAGGGCCTGTTGATAGATAAGAGACTGTTTTTGTTTCACTTGACACAGGAATAACTGCTAATGTTAAATTTGTAATTAAGGCACAAAAGGTAGCTGCATCATCTGTTGACAGACTGGTGCCTGGAGTGTTTGTGAGTGTCAAGATCTGTCTGCTTAGGTGGGATGTTGCTTGTTCAGGTTTACAATGAAAGTGTGCTAAAGATACAACACTGCATGCTCTATCTTAAGTGTTTAAGCACACCTACACACGCTGTATCACGCTGCTGCTGTCGAACAAGGTGTGCAGCGATTTCTTTCCTCTGCGTTGGTTATCAGCAGACAATTAAAGAGGATGCATTAATTTGTTTTTCTTTGAGGTAATTAAGCTCTTCCGCATGAGTGATGTTGTCCTTATTGTCCCCTGCTTCATGCAAATGTGATTATCTTCCAATCCTTTGTTACATTGACTGAAATGCCTTTCGAGCACATTCCTATAAACACTGAGAGAACACGCACACAACGTGAATATAAGCAGTTTTATTTTCACTTTTGGATAAAACTTAAAGAGGACAAAGGTTGTTAGTCACTTAAATAGGGAAAGCACCTGCAATACAGCTTGATTAGCAGTTAAATCTGCAATGCTAGACCTCTGGTTGATCTCTTGTGGAAACACATCAGCCAGGATTCTTTCCCTTTTTCAGAGTGAATCTCATTCCTCAACACAAATATGCACTTATTAAGTTCCCCAAGTTCAATTTGAAATGGTTTTGCAATTAACAAGTAAGCCAAGCTTTAAAATGTCACATTTATTGTATTTTCATATCTCTGAAATTCAGTCCTGAAACAGAATGATGTGTGTTTTATAGCAGTTATGATAAGAGGCTTACACAGTCAAAATCTCAATATAGATCATTTGACAAACGTCTTTGGTGGCCACTCGTTAAATTGGTTTCACCCGCATATTTGGGCCTTATTTAAAAGATATCTTTGAATAATGGTAAGCAGTTTAGCTCCTCTGAAAAGAGGAGGGTGATGCAAATGAACCCCATTTCGCTCTGTTTTGTTTAATCTATAACACTGTAGGTTTTCTGCAGTCTTTTCTCAGAGAGTTTATAGCTTCTATATTCTAGCGTAGATTAATGCAGCTTAGGCATACCTATCTTTAATTTAAGTCAGTCTAATACTCCTCATTGCATATCAAGGACACAAGAACATATTATCTGATCATTCCTTGCATTCATTACATTAATGAATCAAATATGAATAAGTGTTCCTCTTCAAAAAAAAGTTCATTACCATAAACATTAATATTAATGTCATTATGTGGTGATGCTGAGCTACAATATCTAATGACGTGTTTGAATATGCCAGTGTTTGCAAAAAGAAAAAGGAAACACTAGAAAATCAAAATAGTCTTTGTCATTTTTTTCCTTTGAATATGTAATTTTGGAAGCAACAATTGTGGGAAACTAATATTTCTTTGCAGAAGCAAAATGTGCCACACTAATCATAATTAACGGCCTTAAAATTTGCAGTCTGTCACTGAGTTGGAGGCAGGTAAGATCTAAAAGGCATTGTCTGCTCTCAGTGTGTTTGCTTCTCTCAGACACATCTGTTTGGAATAACAATGTACATCTGCTGAAAATCACTGGACTTAAAGCACCTGCATTTTGCTCTGTGCATGGTTTTTTTGGCAGACAACATAACACAAGCCTTACATGGAAAAATGAAATTTCAGGAGATTAAACAAAACAAAAATACATTTTATTTTACTGACATGAAGCAACTTGGCACATTGAAATATACACAGGGTGATCACACTGCGTGCAGGAAATGCGTAGTGCAGATAGTTATAAAAAAAACAACACGTTATGGCACTCATCTCAACAATGTGCCCCAGATATTCTGAAAGGCTGTTGCTGTTGGTCACTTTTCGGTACCAAATGCATCAACGAGCTGGTTGTATTTTACCCCTACTGAAACGTTGGCTGTCAGCAGAGCTCCCATCAAAAAGCAGCGGTACCATCCAGTGCCTAGAGCGCCTGGCTCTGTCCTCTTTTTCAGCCAGACCAGTCTCTGGCAGCTGCACGCATGCACACTGGCCGAGGTCAAAGCTGTCACTTCAGAGGGCACTGTCAAATCTCAGCCAGCGTTGGATGATGTGGGAGTGCTCCCTACAATCACCCAGATGTTTCCAATCAGCTGGGCTTCTCCTATCCTCCTCACCCACTTTCGCCACCGTCTGAATTTGGAGTGCCACCATCAACCACTGGAAACATTTTATGAAAGTGAATGAGAAAAATCTGATTAATTGAAACCTGTGCTGACATTTCCAATGATAATTTGCATTTTTTTTTTTTTTTTTTCATCCGACTCATCACCTTAACTCTTGGCACATTTCCATTCCCATTGAAAGAGGAAAAAAATTAATTAATAAACAAAAGTACTGTGCAGATAATGAGCAGTTTGGACTGTACTGTATAACAGGTTTTCAATTAAACATTTTATACTTAAATATTTTACATTTTTTTTTATGAAGTGTCATAAGATATAAAGACAATTTCAGTTACATACTAACTACTTGATTATGTATGCATGTGTGTGTGCATGTGTGTGTGGGTTGCTCAGGTGCTATACGTATCTATGGTGTGTTTTTGTGCCTCTTAACCTTTTTATATTGAACCTGTATCCGTTTCCTTTGTGTGTTAACAGTGCTAATCAGTGATAGTTACTTTGCCTTTGTTTGACTCTATTTTCCGTCAGCATGACTGATAACTAATTAGTTTGATTAATCCCATATGTAACCGTAGTGTAGCACAGTTTATATATTGGTTTTCAGGTAAAAAACAAAAAGCAAGAAACAGAAAAATGTTTTTTATTTCATAGCTTGTGGGAGCTGATACAGTAATAGATGTATAAATACTACCTGTGTGTAAAACATGATAGGAGGCAAATCTGTTACTATGATTCCACACTCCAGAGGGAAATATTGTCTGAGACAAGTTGGCACACACTGACCTTGTCTAAAACAGAAACAGTACAAATCCTTTATAATAGCGGGATAAAGGGAATGAGAAAATGTGTGATGTAAACCACTTAACATCAGCCTTCACAGTACACACAGATGGATAAACTTCAAAGTACAAGCAAATACATTGTGTGTACAGTTTTGTTGGATTGTATGCTGTTTAGAGAAGCATAAATCGCTGAAAATGAAAATAATTTGTACAAATTAAGCAATGAATAACAATAAAAAACACATGGTCACCTATGAAACACTGTAGGACTTAAAGTAAAAGTGGAAACACACAATTTAATACTTGTAATAAGTAAGCAAATATTGCAGTGAGAATCCCAACAATGTGCCCCAAATATTCTGGAAAGCTGTTGCTGTTGGTTACTTTTTTGGTACCAAACGTATCAACAAGATGGTTGTGTTTTACCCTTACTGAAACGTTGGCTGTCAACAGAGCTCCCGCAAAAAGCAGCAGTACCATCCAGTGCCTAGAGCGCCTGGCTCTGTCCTCTTTTGGTGGTGCATAGTCCAAAATAAAGTTTTATTAAATAAAAATACCACAACTAGTCCAGACTGAGGATGCCTGGTATTATTCAGGCTGTTCTCATGCACCATTTGTATGCACTTACAAGAATGAATGCACCACAGTTTGTATATAAGCTATGAAATCAGTGATGCTGTGATCACATGACCAATGGGCTGGTGGGAGTGAAGACGGAAGTAGTATGAAGACTGAGAGTCCACGTAAGGAGGCAGGTTGAGGTGGTGGGATGGTCAAACATCACAGGACTTTCACCTAGATATATGGTGTCATGTGAAGTGAACTTTGAGTTATTTCAAGGTGCGTCATCACCATGTTTGTTTTCCTGAATCGAACCTACTTAACTTAACATTAAGTATCTTAACTTAAGGGGCGTTGGTGGCTTAGTGGGTAAAGCAGGCGCCCCATGTACAAGGCTGTTGCTGCATCGGCCCGGGTTTGAATCCGGCCCTTTGCTGCATGTCATCCCCTCTCCCTCTCTCCCTCTTTCACACTTACCTGATCTGTCCATTAAAGGCAAAATGCCCCAAAAAATTATCTTAAAAAAAAAAAGAAAAAGAAAAAAAAAGTATCTTAACTTAATGCACGTAATTCGTGGGGCACTAATTTGCAAGATATATGATATATGTACAGCACGGGAGCAGTGGATGTTTTCTAGGTCTCTGGGTATTTACTGACATGTACATGGAATTTTGGAGGCAACAGGGCACATTAATGGCATGGTGGTGTTGTAGTTAGCATTGTCACCTCGCAGCAAAAGGGTTCCTGGTTTGAACCCAGGGTGGGGAGTTTGCATGTTCTCCCTGCGTCAGCAGGGGTTTTCTGGGTACTCCAGCTTACTCCCACAGTCCAAAGACATGCAGGCTACATGGATTGGTGGATCTAACTTGTCCGTAGGTGTGAATGTCAGCGTGAATGGTTGTCTGTCTCTATGTGTCAGCCCTGTGATAGTCTGGCGACCTGTCCAGGGTGTACCCCACCTCTTCCCCATTGTAAGCTGGGATAGGCTCCAGCCCCCCGTGACCCCCAACAGGATAAGTGGTTACAGAAAATGAATGAATGAACATGACGTCATTCGTGGGACGCTAATTTGTAAGATATCTGCTGTATGACGAAACAGTATGTTGTATTATTCCTGCACAGGAGCAATGGATGTTTTCTAGGTCTCTGGGTATTTACTGAAGCTCTCATGTATGTAGGATTTTGGAGGCAACAGGGTACAAACACAATGCCCAGAGGATGGTATCGGTGGGGTCAGTAGAGGGTCAACAAGGGTCCAAAGGCGACAGGTTAATCCAGCCATGTGAGCATCAATATTATATCAAAGAAGGTCAATATCTTTGCTGCACTCGATGGTCAGTGGCTCTGAAACTTAAAACAAATCTTAATAATGTTACATTTTTAGTCGGCATCGTTGCCCTGCTAAAGGCACATGCATTAAATGAGACGGATGGCATTATTAAATTCTGGATACTTGTACCTCAAGGAGCAAAAATGAATCATCCTTGACTTCACAACGGCACAACAGTGAGACAAGGCGTGCCTCAACCATCTAATGCAAATTACCACAATTTAGAGTGTTGTATTCAGCGGGAGACCATTGCTAAATGGTCAGACAAGCTAGTCACAGATATTAAAATAAATTATGTCTAATTTGAATTTTAGTCACGCTACATTAACTAATAGAAAGTTATTAACATTTCAAAAGACAGAAAAAAAGCTTTTGCCTGCAAAATTAACAGTGGCTGGGCTGACCTGTAAGCCATGCAGTCTGATCACTGTAATGACAGCGTAATGGCATATTTACATTAAAATCTGGGCAGCTAATATGGGATTCAGAATGGGAGGCTCAGTCAAGGATTATTTAGTCTGGCCTGCTGGCCTCTCGCTGAATGTTTCTTTCTTAACTTCAATACAAAGCAGAAAGTTCTCATTTCATGACTATTTATGTGGCTGGTCTCTGTGGCTTGCTTTCCCTCTCACCACCCTAATGTTCTCTTTAGCTCCAACCTTTTATCTTTCATCTCCTCTCTCTTTCCCCTCCTTGGTCTTTAAAGGCAATTATCATTTCACTTCAGAAATGTCAGAATCCTACACTTCAGTTGTATCTTGAGGAGCCTTGTTGGGATGAATGGAATTCTTCGCCGACAAAGATGAGTGGCTCTCTCCCACCAACCCCCGAACCTTGTGATATTGCCAGTCTTTGAAACAAGAGAAGAATTTCTTTGCATTTTAAATATTCCTAATTCATTTCCCCCTACTTTGATATTTTCCAAGAAACTGCTGTGTTATTTCAAGATATAGGATGTGAGCACGGAAGTGATAGGATCACACTGGTGGAGAGGTTTAAGGTTTCAGGTTTAATTGGTGTGAAAGCAGTGATGGAATGAAATTCTTTTAACATAGAATACATGTTGGCTTTGAATTAGCCCAGCTGTGTGTGTGTGCAGGGTTGAATATGAACTGTATAATGTGATCTGGGCTGCCATTAAATATGTGAATTATTTTAACTATCAACCATTTAGCAGGGAAAAAACAATAAAAAATGCAGATCAGAATTTCAAACAACCCAAGGTGACATCTTCAAATTGATAGATTTTTTTGAGCAATAGTCCAAAACCGAAACATATTCCACTGACAATCATGTAAAAGGAGTACACGCTGACTTTTTGAGAAATGGAAGCAGCACATTTCCTTGAAAGATGAAAAACATTTACGGGAATATCAAAGTTGTTGATAAATAACTTCCTGCCAGTCAACCAACCAATCAGTTAACTGACCCAAGGGTGTAGTTTTTGTTTCAACATCTTCTGCATCATTTTATGGCGTAGTAAATTTTCTCATAACAAAGATCCTCAGCTGTCTGTCATGATTTTACTGGTGGAGGACAAATGCAATGTTCTAAATTTTGATGGGAACGTGTCCCTGCACCCCCCTCCCATAATCTACACCTATGAACTGACCAATCATTTCAACCCTATATATAATCGGTATTACATCTGTAACCCTCTTGTCTTGATTGTTGGTGTTCCCCAGTTCTCCCCGGCTGTGGGTAATAAGCGGGCTATACAACATTTGTTTCTTCCTCTTCATTAAATTTTTACCAACACGTCATGACAGTACTAACACATTTCAACTTAGGGCTACAGCAGCTTCTCTTCACTGTCAAGCACAAGGCACTCACTTTCGCTTGAGTATCACTCATACACATCCCCACAAAGCAAGGGCAGGTAGGAACCAATGAGCTCATAACCATGGGAACACAATGACTCCACTTAAACACCACAAATGGAAATACAAATGAAACAATATACAAAATACTATAAATGACAATGAAATAATAATTTACCAGTAACTCAATGATGCTGAATCTATTACTACTTTAATATAGATAATGTGCCCATTAATAAATAACACAGTAACTTAAGTAACAAAAACATAATGTGTGCATTTATTATGGTTAAACATCTTACAGCATTGACACCAAATTTGACAAAACACTACAAACGAAAATAGAATCTAGTCACACATCATGACGCATTGCACTGCCATGTTTGTCTCAAAGAACAATATCATACAAAAACAAATAATAAATAAGTACCAATAAGTGACATTAATGTCTATGAGTATGAAAGTGATATAAAATAATAGTGTTTTAGATTATTTAGTAAGCCCAAATGATTCACCTACATGATATACACCCTTACTTTTTCTATTATGTTAAGTAGGCAACACTTTATTTTAATCCACCATGCCATATAATCATTTAATAAATGGTATATAACACATCATTACACATGCTGATGCAGTTGTAGGCAGATTTAAAGGGGAACTAATGTTTTTTTCAACCTGGGCCCTATTTTCCGATCTCCTTTTGTCTAAATGAGTGATAGGATGTTCAATATTTGACATTTCTCCAGTAGGAAGCTAGGGCTGACCTGTCTGCAGCTCGTGAGCACGCGCTATATTAAATAATAGGGCACTCAGACAGCGTCAAACAATGTAAAAATACATCCACTAAAAGTGCATTTTTTCCACACAGATAGGCTCGGATTGTTAGTATAATTATCCAACAACATAACGGAAAGGACAAATGAACGTCTGTGTTTACCTTTAGCTGGATTCGGACATGTTCCTCTGCCTGTTGCTGCTCCCTCTCTCTCCTCGTCCGCTCTTCAATTTCAATGAGCTCTGCGTCCGTGTACATCCGTGTACTCCGTGTTCCAATAAATACGGGCGGTCATCAAATTCAAATGGCTCATCCAGATCCAGTTGGTCAAAATCAAGTAAAAATTCAGCCATGACTACTCCAAACAGAGTAACTCCTTGCGTTTGTAAGGTCACTCCAGCGGTAACTTCCTGCAACAACTCAAATCTCGCGAGACGTGAGATTTCAGAGCCAGACTTTTACTCTCTGAGTGAGTGTTTTGACTTGCCACAACAAACATCTCCGAATTTGTACATAGTCCCCAAATAAATACATTAAAGGGGCATTTTGACAAAAAGAAAGACATTTACACCATAAATTGATGCAGATAAGGCACAAATTGGCACATAAAAATGAACCAGAATGCAGAAAAGTGGGTATTTGATGCTCAAAACTTTCAGGTGGACGACCCCCAAGCCCCAATCTCATACGTGTCCTCCCCAGTGTAGCAATGAAAACTATGCCCTTACATTCATAAACCTGTTTGTAAATGATTTTTGTACATGTATTCACAATTAATAAATGTAAATGTAACTGTTCACGCGGCAGTTTTGGATATTTCTTAGGAGTTCTTATTGTTAACAAATACATTAAAACTCCCTGAAAATGTCCCTATATTTGGTTGCAAATGCATTACACCGTATTATAAACTATTTTCAGCCATTATCTTAATACTCTGGGGTGTTTAAACAAAGAGTTACAATAAGTCTTTAAAGGCGCTTTGACTCTGCTGTCCTCAGTTTACCTTTTGATGAATTTTTCCAAGTGTCTTTTGAAAACAAATCTATTATTGCCACATGCACTCCACATGACTGCTGGCCGTGAATATTGGACTCTGACATCCTGCAGGTGGGAGGAGGTGATATGTATTTAAAAATGCAAAATGACATCTAATGTTTAGCGTTGCTGCTTGTTTCCCAGACCCGGGGTGGACCTGACCATCTGCTCCCCTGGTCAGATGGAGCTACGCTTTTGGCAGTGCTCAGAGCTGTTCCATTGGCCTCCATCTCAAAGGACACCCAGTATTATCAGATTTCTCTTCCCTAGAAAAACTGAGACAGAGGCGCTATAAGAATAACAATATGCTCAGAGAAGGAAGGGGGTGGAGGATAAAATGGGTGCATGGAGGGAGTGGGACAACAATAACAACAAGTTGTCTTGCTAGCAGCCAGATACTGTCACATTACGGATGGAATCACTTCAGAAACGTGGAGAATTAATATCCTAATGAAGCTTCGAGTGGCCATTAGGTGTGTGTAATGTGGCTCCAGGGGTCTGGGATAGATGTCCAGCAGCTTTAGGCCCTTATTTGCGCGCAGTCACCTCAGCGGTTGCTTTTATTAGGGTAACATTAGAGGAAAAGGGAAGATGCCACAGAAAGATAGCGTTTTATTACTCTGGTTCCCAGGGAGCCATGCTCTACCTGTCACAGGCACACAAAGCATGCTGTGTTTTGTTTCAGTTTAGTTTTTACAGCTAAATATCTCTGTTACAAATGCCTCCGTCTGTGGAACAACATTTGGGCTATTATCACCAAAGTGTTCCAGCATTGTGTGGAGATGAGTTATTTTGGTGTAACGTTTCAAACTGCGTGAAAGGGTTTCTGTGCAGACAGCCGTGAATATAAATTTCATTCACATTTTCCATTCACACTAATATACTCCATTTCTCTCCTTTTTCTCCACATCTCTCTCTCTTTTTCTCTTTTGACAGGACTATTGCATGCCTCTGCTTTTTATCTCCTTACATTTTCGGGGGAATGAATTGCTCTCCACTGTCACATGGGCTCTGGCCAAGAATTCATTTTTAGTGGGTCAAATGTTTCAGAATGTCATCTTTGACAGGAACCAGCCAGCACGATGAATACAAGGAAAGACACGGCCTGGTGATTTTTTTTTTTTTTGTGTGTGTGTGTAGTTCGATCACTGCATACACTTAAAGCATGGTAACCATGCAGTACACAAAGCACAGGCATAGAGTGTCTATGTAGAAATCAATATTGAATTAAAACTCATTCCCCACTCATGAATAAAAAAAAAAAAAAAAAAATGAAAAATGGTAAGGGGGCTACTGGAGCTGCAGGACTCTACAGTCAGCTAATGAAGGTTATGTTGCATGGCAGAATTCAGTAATTGCACCGCACAAGTGAGGTATTAGACAGGATGTAGCTAATGGAAAACAATCACATTTAACATGGCTCCTTGGTTCTAGCTGTTCAATAAGTGAGCAGCAGGCTGGCTCACAGCAAACAGGAGGCAGGGGGAGGGGGGGTTGGGATGGGGTGTAGGGGGGGGTTCGCGCGGCACGGGGTTTTAATGTGATCGGACTATAACAGACAATCTATTTACAGTGTGCTCTGGGGAGCTAATAAACAAATGTTGAGTAATTTCAGCCAGCAGTAATTACCCTTGCAGCTGACAAGGAGAGTGTGATACTCTCTCCTTCACCTCCGGCTCGGTCCAGGAGGTGTGGGCTCTTCGGAGTGGTCCTCCTCTGCTCATATAGATGTGGCTGCTGGCCAGCAGTCAACCGCACAGGATCATTTACACTACACTGCTTCTCTCTGTGCACCAGGGTGTCAGATTCTACACCATTGTTCTGTTTTGCTTTGGTAATAGCCGGGCACAAATGAGTATGATGAAGCTGGAGTACATAACAATTTGTAGTAAATGTAGATGTTCACAACTTGTAGAAAATTTCCTATGGATGTGTTGAAATGGTTTCCATATAATCCAATTAAAGAGAAACTCAAGCAGCAGGTTTCTGGCTTGAGTGTTAATTAACATTTTGTACATGATTTCAGTGAGACTCCTCACTTCCTTTAGCCACATGCTATTGCACTCTAACCCCATTTTATAAATCAGTGGAGGAAAAGAACAAATATTAAGTTTAGGAAGCAAACAAATTACTTTGCAGGTTAGACAGGCGCGAAGGCCAAAGGCATCTTTATCCAGGGAGCTCAGTCTTGATCCTTCAGTTACGGTGAAATAGATTTTTATGCAAATATGCCTTTATCGATCGCTCTGCCTTTCTTTGATGGAACGGGATGGAGAAAACCGCATGTAATTAGATAGAGATAATCATTACAGAATAATCATTAATGGAGCATGTTTATACCAGCGTAGAAAAGACAATCTGTTGCACACAGCTACTCAACAGCTTCTAATAGATGTGAGTTAAATTTGCAAACAAACTGCATAGATTACTACCAGTTTTACTGTCGCATAGATTAAATGCATGATAATTTCCTGGTTACAATGTGCTAACAGGGCTTTGTGTTGTAATCAGCTTGTGCCAAACAGCGCTGCTTTTTGTTGCAGATCATGCCTACAGTGCATTAGCCTTCGTCCCCTCTGTCTTTCTGTCCAGTATGGCACAAACAATGCCTCATATCAGATCCCTGCGTTCTCTCCAGAATAACAAGGAGGGAGTGGAGCAGTGACGTGAGGGGTCCAGTCTGAGGGGCTGACAGACGGATAGTGAGCCAGCCTGTCCCTTATCCTCAGACAGGCAGATGTCCCCTCTCCCTGCGTGGCCGGCTGCTGACCAGGGGAGAGCCAGGCGGCTGCTGAAATGAAGAAACTTGAGAGCTCCTCAGGGGGTGAGCTGGTCATTTGATGTCCAGCACAAGGGCAGGGTGTGATGCTGAATGAGCTGAGGGAGAGAGGCAGCCTCTGCAGTCTGTTACAAAGGCCCGGCCTGACGGGTAGGGAAGGAGGGGAAAAATACTGAGCACAGACCATTACTATATTTCATCTGTTTTGTCAGAGAGAAAATGGTCGTGAAGCACATGTAGGAATTTGGTGTGTGGGGCAAACATGAGGAATTTATTCTTTTAACCACATATGAATCTGTTAAAAACCAATAATGTCACATCTAATACAAAATTATCCTTATTATCTATCAGCACTTTAATTTTAATTTTAATAATTCTTTTATAAGCCTTGGTACGACCAGGAACCGTCCATAATATCGCATTGGACAATGGGGGAGTGATACTGACACAATCTACAACTGAAGTCCCATTGAAATATGTGAAGTACAGTCACAGTGGAGCCATGGCATCTTTCTTACCTGGCCTAGGTTCAGTCTTGCAGGCAGTGGAGAGCCCTTTGAAGGCTACAGAGAGGCTGAGATGAGAGGAAGCCCTGCCTGCAGAGGGATCAACCATGTCGAAGTGCCAGCACCACAGTGCTGTAATTAATCGCCAGCGATGGCAGCCTCAGTCCTGCAGCCCTGCTCAACTTCTCCCTCACGACAAAACCTGCGGTCAGGAGACGTTAGGCAACATTAACTGCTCGTACCATTTCCATTTTCTGAAAGGGGGTGGCGGCTGTGTGTGAGAGGGGATGGTGGAGGTGTCCCGGGGTGGGTCTGTAGATATAGGACTACCGTGGGGGCTCAGGCGAAGAGAGCGACGGTGCATAAGCCATGGCTATGTACCTTTCATCTTGGAGGAGATTTGGAGAGGTTTCAGACCACAGAGACTTCTTAATTCTCACTAATTCATTTGCGTTCCAGATTCACTGGGCCTGGGATAACCTGAGAATGATAATGAACTCGCAAGGGGAGTGCATGGTCCCTTGCCTTTGAATGTGCTCAGAATAGATTCAGATAATCTTTCCTTGTGAATCTTTCTGGAGGAGAAGAATCCCATTAAGAGTGATTGCTTGTCATGAGATGTCCTCCAAGTTGGGGTGGTTTTAAACTTGTGGACATGCATACCCACATATTGTCTGAGGACATAACCCTAGCATGGTGGTTCTTTTAAAAACACAAAAATGCAATATGAATGCATCCACAAGAAATAGATCTGTACAAGTTTTCGATTTTAAAATCATACTTTATAATGAATATTTATTTGCAAGCTGTATGAATCCTCAATCAATAAATTCTACCCACCAGCTTATATAAAGCATTTTTTTTCTCCTTGGAAATCAAGCTTCATCCAAACAATATATTATCATTACAAATGAGGCAGCAGGCTATTTACATTTATGGATTGAAACGCCACATTTTCAATACCATACACAAGCAAGTAGACCTACACGTTTACATCCTATAGGCAAGCAATGCTTGCTATCCAAAACTTGTCACCTTTATTTCCTTACTTTTTGGCAACATCAGCATTGAAATTCATGTACAGTTACAGTACCTCTAATGTTTAAACAAAGCATACTTTAAAGATAAAACTCATTCTCTCAGCTGCACTCTTGACATTCACAACCAGGCCGTGTTTGCCGTCAGATCATGATTGAAAGAATTTTCCATATGCTTCTTTATAGCAGGCTGACAATGACTAGAGAGATTTTTAAGAGATTTATAGGTCTGCGGAGTTCTAAGGGATGGATTGCAAACTCTTGTGAGAAAAGGGAGGGAAAGCTGCCTTACTTCAGGGCCCGGTCTCATCTTTGGTCAAACAGAAGTGAGCTTAATTTGTGGGTCTGCCTGGGGAATTTCAAAGGAAAAAAGCTTTGAGTGACGCCAAGCTTGAGCTCCCTGATGTTAGTGAGATGAATGAAAGCAGGGTCTATAGGCTACAGGCCTTCTCACACTCCCACATTAACAGAGGTCTTTCAAGTTCTCATCAGGATAATTGTATAGGATGCAGTAAAATGCAAGACAGTGTTTTAGAGGAGCCATGCAGCACTTGTCATCAGTCTGATTAAGACATGTTCACATGCGTGTTAATACACACTTTATGGTAATTGAGTAACACACAATATGTGATTCCTGGTGCATAACAGCTAGTGGTTATAGACAGATTAAAACTCACTTAAAAAATAATGCAGCAACTGACAGCTATTCTGACAATAACTTGATCTGTTGATTATTACTTTGATTAATCCATTATTATTATCCAACATTTTATTCAAAGAACATAACTTATTCCTCATTTTCTTGTACAGTGCTTTTTTATCATCAAGGGAAAGTTCAGACTAGGCCACAACTACAATAAAGAAATGGACATTGAGGATGCAACCATGCACTTAGAATAACTAATATATTTGATCAAATATTGCTCAAGAAATAAAAGATTTACTTTAGACAATCTCTGACTATGGCATAAAATATTCCCAAAACTCCATATTATAAAACAGCATCTCTCCACATTAAATTCAGCTAATTAGCATAAGCTAAATCTGCTATCTCTAGTAGCTTTGTGCTTGTTTTTGATGGACAAACGCACAATTACAGGTAACTTTTCAAACAAATGTAATGGAAATACCTACTGTCTGTTTGCTCTCTGTTTTGTGATGGATCAACACTAGTATCGCGTTAGCTGCATCAAGTGTTAGCTTTAAAGTAGCTTTATCAGGAGCGCGACAGCTACATTGATCCGTCACAAAACGGAGAATAAACAGACAGAAGGTATTTCTGCCTGTTACATTAAATGACCTGTAATCATGCGTTTATCCATCAAAACTTACACAAATCTGCCAGAGATGGCATTAGCTAGTGTGCCAGAGTAGATGGTTTAGCTTATGCTAATTCACTGATATTAGCTTCAAAGACACACTGTTTTTCGAGTATTTCATGTCAGTCAGAGACAGTCTTGAATTAATTTCTTATTTCTTCACATCAGAAATTCTAAAGACAAAGGAAAGGACGTAATTTCCTGTAATATATCACATGAGCTAGACAAGGCATGGTATTGGCGGGCTTATCCCCCACCTTTGTAGGCATTGCCACAGCATGTGCCGTGTATCATAGAACCAACTTAGCAATGATGAAATTCATTGCCAACTATTTTCATGATCAAATTTAATCTATTTAATCGCCTAGTTGTTACTACTTTAAACTTTTAGAAAGTCTCCAGTTCTAACATTGCTTCATTGCAAAAACATCACACTTTAATTTAAAAACCCACTGTAACATAGCTGTAAGCAGATATACTGATGCAAAGTGTTTGTTAAAGCACAATGTTAGTCATCAATTAACTTCTCCTGTGAACATCTATATTTTACCTTATAGAAATTCATTATCTGTTTATACACCAGCTTTCCTTTATGGATGCCCACAGAGTCATACAAATACAGAAATAAACACTTTTATGGACTTACAGCTACATTATAGTGTACAATAAACAGCTTTTAGATGTTAATTTACTGCTCATGAATACGAGGAACTTAAAGTATTGCCTGGAGCTTCACAGTCATATCCATTTTAATTTGTTTATATATACTGTGCCCACTTTATGTAGAGAAACTATTAAAATATGGCAAAATGTGGTGTTTACTCACAGCACTAAGCGTTAATATCTAGTGGACAAAATAAAGGATGGCAGGTTCCTATTGCAAAAAATACAAGAATTCATTCTCCGCCTCTTGGTGTTTTTCAACAGAAGACTTACTGTGCTACGGAACAGGCTGGCCTTGATAGAATGACCTAACATTTTGACAGGACAAAATATAAAGCTGCTCTTTATTCTGTGGACAATTCACCAGATGCAGGCATGGGAATGGCTTTAATCAATAGAAATGTGGGTGTACTGCATGATTTATTCCAGGCTTTGCTTTATGTACAAAGAAATCTCGGACATTGCTAAGAGTGCAAGCAATAATGGGACCCACTCAATTTTCCCTGAAAGCTTGTGTTGTGATGGTTGTTGCTGCGAGTATTTACAAGTGCTATCTGATCAGCCTCAGAGGCTTCCCAACGAGACAGATGATTAGGTGCGGCAAACGAGCCTCATCACCGTCTAAAATTGATGACTCAATGCTGGATGACAGACAACCCTATTTGTATTAAGATAAGGCGCTGACAGTTGTGTATCAATCAAAATTGAGTTATTATTGAGCATAAAGAAAGGCATTTGTAATATCATTAAATCCAGATATGCCTCTCTTCACATCTGGCAGGCAGCCATGCGTATGAAGGGGGGGTTGAGGGACAGAAAGAGAAAGGCAAAGCAAGAAAAAAAAAACACTCGGGGCAATCATTCCTGGCAGTGTGCTGGCAGCTGCAGTGTTTTTTTTTGTTTTTTTTCATTTTTTTTTTTTTGTAATTTCAATATGTTTCTGTGTACCTCAAGCTTGGGTGCAATAACAGCTTACAGATTGCTTATGTCATCAAATTTTGACAAACTTCTCAATATGTTTTGACCTTCGTCTTTAGCCATCTGCTTTCTCCCTTTTCTTTTCCTTATAGCCTACAGTAATCGTGAACTCTAAATAGGTTATGCCTGATTTTTGACAACAGGAATTTATAACTATTAGTTTAGGCTAGAATAATTAGCCATTATTTATCTTTACTCCAAAAACAGATTTTTTTGTCCAGCTGGGGGCACTAGACGCAAGCTGTAAACACATCTCTGAGCTATTATCTTTTCACTTATGGCTAACTTGTTAGCATACATTTGTCTATTAACACATCCAGTAGATAAAGAGCAACATTACTTTCTCATCATCTCATGAACAAATGTTTAATATTCACTGTTTCTCTAGATGCTAAATGCTCTACAGTGTTCACGGGCTAGTTGCTTACACTGCCTGTTTGGTGATGGGCAGCCAAAAACAACACCACGAGAGCGGTGAGACTGAGCTGAGAAGTTATTTAGTTGTGGGTCAGAACCAAAACAATGAGCTAAAAGACATTAAAAATATAGCTTTTTGTGAGTCTGTCACTATAAGCAACGTATCCTCATACAATGCCTCATCTGATGTCTTACAAGAATGCCTCGTGAATGATGTTATGTGCTTATTTTAAATTTACATAAGTTCGGTTTAGGTTAGTAAAGTTATGTAGGTTAGGTTTAGGAAAAGAAACATAGTGATGATGTGCATTAGAATAACTTGAAGTTCACTTGATTTCACATGGTTCAGAACACCAGTCTCCTGGGGGAAAGTCCTGTGTTTGTTTGACCCATCTCTACACCAACCTGCCTTTCTATTTGGACTTTCGGTCTTTATACTAATTCCTTTGCTCCCATCAGCGCATTGGCCACCTTGTCTCCCTCCAAAGTTGTCGAAATCCGCTTGGGCAGTGACCTGCATCGTCAGACACTGATGAAAAAACCCCAGGAGAGTAGTGTTTGTGTCCTGTAAGATTATAAAGCCAAATCTTGTTTTTTGTTCCTAAACCTAACCACGTGTTTTTGTTGCCTAAACCCAACCATGTGCGTTAGTTGTTGGAGGAAAAAAGATTTGTGTTGTTGTATCGACGTAGTGCGTATATTTTGAAACTTGACACGGCGTCCCAAAACTTTAACAACCAACACACCCCGGGGTACCTTTCACGTCATATCTGGACGTGGAAAGTCCATGACCAAACGTCGAAATGCGACATGGTCGGAGTGAGAATGTGTTGGCACTGGTCACATGATCACAGTTATAAAAGAATCACTGGCTCAAGATTACATGGGTTATATACAATTTGTGGTACATTATTTTTCCTGGGTACACATACAAACAGTGCATGAGAACAGTCTGTGACCCCTTTAACACATAAATAGCCATGTGACCCATTGTTAACATAAAAATATCAGTTATAGCAGCTTTAATAACATCCTTGTGAGATTCCCTTTAAAGTGTCATTCAAATCAATCACCTCTGATCATCTGTTCTCTTATTTGCTGCTGTTGCATTACATTAGTCATCAATAGTCTAGCCAGTTGTATAATTTCCGCCCTGTCTCCTGGAATTTACATTTATATACGATTAATTTGAAATAGCAAATACGTTTTTGAGGGAAACGTAATGCTGAGTGAATTACATTTTCGATAAACCTAATCAGGAAATGTTGCTAAGTGACGTACCTGGCAAGTCGCAAAAATGTTGATACTTAACATAGCCTATTCACTGAAAACATATTTCATTTGTTTTCCACCGAAATAGGCAATCTTGCATTACACTATCTACTCATAGTGTCTACAGCATTATTCTTTTATTTTACCTTTAACTTTTTTAATTAATATTTAACTGAGACCACAACATTTTCCTTACCCTAACGAAAGTGCTTTTGTTGCCTAAATCTAATCACAGACAGAATGTCTGGACGCTAAGCCAAGATTCTGGTGTCACACTCCTGCTCTTTACATATGCAGTGGTACATTAAGTCAAAGAATCGTTGTCTCTGAACATAATCCAGGCAGTGATATTAAATTGTCACTACAATGCAATATACAAACGTTACTTCCAGGAAACAGAGTTGGTTATTCTGATGTGAGAGAACTATCTAAACTTGTACAGATCAAAAGCATAATCGAGACCTCTTAAATGGTCTACCGACAATGTGGCATTAAGAAGTATCTTGTTCCATGAGCCGGTGATCAGAGTAAACAACACGCTGCGTATAATATAGTCCCTCCACAGTTTGACATTTCCCTCTGATTTTCATATCTTTGCCTGAAATGACAGTCTATGTAACATGTGGAGGCCTTAAAAATGCCATGGCTGATATGAAATCAATTTGCATTTCCCCGGTGCCTGGATAACATGGCCCTGTCAGAGGACCCTGCAGATCTGCTGGAGATAATGACGTTATAGAGGGCGGCTCGCACAGTGGAAAGGATGAAATTGAAAGAGTGACGTTCTGTGTTTCCCATGATTGCCTTGACTGGAGGATGTGTGGGTATCGGACATGTACTCCTCTGTCTTTGCTCCCCATTAGCTCCACTTGTTCCCAGACAGGGGTTAAGACAGACTAAAGAGATCCACCAATCCGACCAGTCAAAGCCTCCACGTGTCAGTGATGGCATTTTAACAGTATCAACTTTTATATGAAGAAATGATAATGAAGCTCATTAATTCCAATCGGTGACCTGCAGGAGATAAAAGCTCCAAATATTAGAATCAATTAGGGATTTCATAATAGCAATTAACATATTAAGAAAGAATCAGACTTTTAGGTCACTTTTGATGTTATGCCTTAATTTATAGACATTAATTAATGACTATTCAACAGTTAAAGAGAACTCCAATTAGAATGTAATAATATTAGTTACTGGATAAAAGAAGAGAAAAAGAACTTAAAGAAATCCCTCCATATTGGCTGTCATCCCATCGACTTCATACTGCAGCACTGGCCTGGTGTTAAAGGAATGGTGTGAGATGCCATCATTATATTTTTCAAAGAGGACCACACAGTAATGGTAACCACATGCCACTTTGGCCACTTTGCGGAAATGTGAAAAGGAATTATCTGAATGGTGTAGATCACACTCAGGAGTGTGCTGCATTTGTAAAGCCATATTACAGTGCACAACCCAGAATTTGTTATAAACATAGGAAGTGGATAGTTGACGGCGCTGACCTGAGGACATTTAGACGTGATCACGCTGGTGCAGGGGGCCAGCTTGTTATCGAGCTCAGCGTATGCTGAGAGAGAGGGACATCTCTCCCGCTGCTGCAACACTAATATACGCTGCTATAACTACAGGTGATTCCAGCCGAGTTTTTCCTCACTTTGCCTATTTCAGGCTGTTGAATGTGAAAATGTTGACCTCTACACCCCGAGTCAGACAGCTTGCTCTCTCTGTGACGGCTGCAGAGGAAAAAGTTGTGAATGCTGTCTTTAAATTTGTGGTGGGCAGTAATTAATAAACTGGGGACCAAAGTCATCAGATGGTTCTTATATCCTCTCAATTTTACCTGGACACAAAACAGTGTATGTATGTATGTATGTATGTATGTATGTATGTATGGAGCCAAATATGAAAATCACCACCACCATTATCACAGCAACACTACGAGAAAAATGAAAGTGAGGTTAACACACACAAATACCTGGGCTCAAGATCTACATCTAAGTTGAGATATTTGCTCCACTTTGCCACATTTCAAATGTCGCTTTCATGTTAATTAATCAATAATAATTATCCAAAAACATATGTATTTGTCACATATAACTGTCATTACTGGTGCCATTTTGCATTTTCTTCTACTCTGGATACTTTAAGTATCCATAGTACTTCTGTACTTTTACTCAAACAAAATTTAATAACCTATGATGCAATAAAGGGGGTAAAAAGTGTATAAAATGCAGGAATTTTACTGGAATATTTTAATACAGAGGCACTGCTACATTAGGAAAGTAAAGGGAAATATCTCAGCACTACTTCTTAATACAACCACCACTGAAATCCATCATTTTTATTACATATGCATACAGATAGTTCAGTTAACACTTACGAAACATTACGAAAATATTTAATCACAGGGGTTAAAATGTTGTCACTGGGATGGGACTGCTAACAACATGTAGGCTGTGAAACCTCAGATACAGAATCACTCGCACTTCATGAATAATAGGAACAACTTTACAGCTGGCTATGAATATGTCCACGAGAAAGCTGTTAATTGACAGAAAATATTTAAAATGTTCTCACTTGTAAGTATTCCTGTATCTGTAGAAGTTAAAAATGGTGACAAGATGGTTCACGATAATTAAAGCTGACCTTAAATCCTGGACGGCTGTAAAAGTAAATATTTAGTTTGGATGAAATTTTTTCAAGAAAAACTGAGAAAATCAGGCTGGAGATATTCACACTCTAATTATAGCCATGGGTCACAGTTTGACTTGCAAATATATATTTTTTTCTTTGTTTCCATACATCTCATTATTTTTTCAAATCAAGATAAAATTGCTTTGAATGCCTGGGGATTAACAAGGTCATATCATAAGTATCTAAGAGTATATGGTGGGTTAGATGTTGCATGGGGGATTAGTAAAGTACAAAATGTGCTGTTTTCCACCTTATTAGAATAAATAAACATTCTGCTTACACAACTGGTCCACTGGGTCTAATGTCCACCTTTTGCAAGCTGTCAGGTGCATTTGAAATACACTGCAGTACACCAGGATGTCCCGCTTATAATAAAGAGCGTACTCACAATATATGAAGGAGACAGGCTGATAATGAGACATCCTGGCTCTAATCAACCTTATAAAAGTCTGAGGAAGAGCATATCGCTCCAATAACAATTTTCAATTAATAAAAACATCATTTTGTCCAGTCCCCTAGGATGGGGATTCGGTATAACTTGAGGGCCTTCCCTCGCATGGTGTGAACAAACCTTCCTGCTCTGTAGCTGTGTGAATGTGTGTGTGAGACACAGACAGTCTCTCTCAATTGTACTCACGGACACACACACTCTCTCTCTCTCTCTCTCTCTCTCACACACACACACACACACACACATGGCAAGGAATTATACTTGTCTGTATGGTTTGTTAGCACTCAAGAGATAAAACTTTACATGTTGCTCCCAATTAGCACAGCAGTGACCGTGCACTGTCTCCTGTGCTCAGCTTCCCCTCTGAAGAGGGGCTATTTATGTGAAGACTCATGAGAATGTGAGAATTGAGGCGAGAGAGACGAGATATGGACTGTGTGAGATAGAGTGTGTGCGCGCGTGTGTGTGTGTGTGTGTTATGAGGGAGAGAGGGTGAGAGAGAGGGAGTGAAAGAAAGAGATAGAGAGAAAGGGAGAATTGAAATGGCTTAAGCATCCATTTTGAGTGGAGAGACAGGTCCTATTAACATTTAACAGCATTTGTGCAACTTGGTGCCGAGGTTATGATGCAAATGAGGAGGAATTAAAACTGGCCAGAGGTTTGTCATTGATGGATTGCAGTCTGGCAGTGCTCACACTTCCCAGTGTCCATCAGAAGCGATTACTGTGTAATTAAACCTTATTTCTGGACTCTCTAGTGCATAATTACTTTGTGAATGTAACCATCATCTAAAAGCTACAAAAATGCTTTACCATTTAGTCTAGCAGTCAGTTCCATGGGCTTGTGTCAGATATAGCCATCAGACAGAGCAAAAGAACTGTCACTTTTAATAAGAGGCAAAAAATTAAATGAAACAGTATGCTTATTACAGAAAAATTAGGCTTTCAAGAGTCCTTTCTGTTATTTGCATAATTTATCCCCCACCCCACCCCACACATATACACACACCGCAAGCTTTAGGCAATTTCCCTCACATTTAAATAGATTGCACATTTAAGGCTACTTAAGGAAAATTATCACTTTGCATATTTTAATTGTTATGAAGGAAGTGATTTGAGAGAGGTCTGTGGCTCATCCTCTTGAGCCATGCGGTTGCGAAGCTGTCTGATTCGGCTGCTCAGCGCTGCAGCTCCACAGATAACCTCCGAGTTCACACACATCCACTCCAGTTTCATCAGAATGCAAATGAAGCACAGAACACTGGGACAAGTGGATCTTTGATATTTACAAAATAGCCACTAATAACTTGAGTGTAATTTGTTTGACTCAACTTTATTTTTCTCTTATCAGTCCTGATTTTTTTTCACTCTCCCTCCTGGTCAAATGGCTCTTGTTTAAAAATTCAGTGGAAAGAAACAAAGGGCGTGTTTGCTGCTAGAATTTCAGAGACAGCAGGATGTGGACTGTGTCTATATATATCTGTCTATCTAGCTCTGTCTTATAACAGGCATGCTGCTGTGGCACAAGCCCAAGATACACACTGTTAAACATGAAAACAAAGCATGTGCATGCATATGCAGTTAGGTGTTTTTTTTTATCTGTATATCCAACAACAAACACCAGGCGCACTTAACACTGTGAAAGGGAACAACCTGCTGAAGGAACAATATTGTTGACTGTACAGTCTCAGCTTAAGGTGTTACTGGCAGTCGGCTGCATCATATTATGGAGAATGGGTTCAGTCATCATCACACATACATCACTTGTCTTGATACTTACCCCCTGGCACAGGCTGAATTGAGACAGTAGTTTGCTGGAATAGTTTATAGTATAGTTTAGCACTGATTAGTATTTCTTGAACTTAATGAATAGAACACAACATGTTTAGGCAAATGCAGGCTCTCTTATGCTGTGACTAAAAATGATTATGTACCTATGCCTGCATTGGAGGATTTAATAAATGTATGTTGTTTTTTTCTAAATAAAAGTGTTAAAAGCTTTTCATTCAAAGATGAAATGTCTAGAATTACCTTGAATGAATTACACCTGTTTTATGGTCGACATAATTTGTTAGGCAGTGTTCTTCTGTATAATAGCCATGCTGAATAAGACTAGTGAACAATTCCATCCTCCAAGGACACTTCTCCATGGGAGACTGCAGTGTTTTAAGTGTTAGTGTTCTCGCCTTGACAAGCTTATCAATGCTTGTGAGGGAGAGTGTTCAGACACTGACAGCGCACCGATAATATGAAATTACCTTTTTCACACCCCTTAGTTTATGTAAATTAGTTAATTTTACTCCACATGATGTACGACTCTTTATTTAGAAAAGGCTCTGTGGAAATGAAAACATGTTTTATTTACAATTTTTCAGTGCAAAATATGGATGTTTCCCCCAGATGATTAGCATACATGACATAATACAGGTACAAAATGTATGTTTTTCGTCTTCTGTAAAATCACACGTTTTTAAACCCCCGTGTTTGGAATCATGATATATGGTAACTCTGATGAAAAAAAACTGCACCCACAGCTGATATTGACGTACTCACATGATAAGAAAAGAGAATTACCAACACTGACACAATATGCTGGGTCTTTTCTCATTTATGTTAATTGCACAAAAACTTCCCACGCATATAACACCTACTACTTAATGATGACATAAAAGAGGAATTTTAAGCATAGCTGTTCACTTAGTAATAAAAAAAAAACAGCCAATGTGGATTTATAAATTATTATGGATCATGAGAGGTGTATTGGTGGGAGGAGTGCAATAAAAAGTAAGCCTTAAAATCAGCCTCTGTAAACTGCTGCAAACTGAATTACTCCGACTGTACTGTCGTTGAACACCGGTGAAAATAAAGAAATTATGATTTAAGTTGTCATGGATCGAACACGGTCTTCCACAAGAAATAGCTTGAAACGGAAATAGCACAGGCTTAAATCAATCACACCATTGCAAATTTAATCAAGTAAAGGTACAAAATGCATCCAGTTTTCAGGAAGGAAAAAAAGAAAAGAAAACATCTTTATTCAGTATTTCAATAACCTTTATGTACCTTGAAATTAAAATACATTTAAATTGACTGTACTGTAAGTATGGCAATACATACACACATATAAACATGTATGTGGTGCATTTTTTTTGTATGTATGCTGTATATCATTAGCAAATGTACAATACGTACAGCTATGTGCAAGTTTATTCTCTGTACATGAATATGAAAAGTAAAAAGATTTTTCATATCTTAATGTTACCCCCTCATACTTGCATGTGGAATCGCAAGTGCACATACATACACATTAACATGCGCACTACGACAATTCACAAAGGATTAAAGCAATTTGTTACTTTTTAGGAAATGAATTTGCATCGGCGACTTTGTAGATGACCTACACAGCCCGCAGCAATTCAATGGAAAGGTGGTTTTGTAAATAAACTGTACGTCAGTATGAGCAGGTTGACTTCATCTTTGCCCTCAAGGTGCCTTATTCTTTTCTGTGACTTGTATTCGACAGTGTGAAGACAGTCTTTGTGAGGTAGACTGCTCAGATTCAAGGGCAAGCTTAAATTTTTTTTGTTCTTTTTTTTGTTGTTGTTGTTTTAACTTTTTTTTTTTTATCCACAAATGCATGACATTCAAAATGACAGGACATAAGTACTACATGTACAATATGTAGCAATGAGGTAGAAATGGTTATAAAGAATGCCAGACTATAAAACTACATAAGGATGGAATCAACATATTAAAGCAGTTCTCAAACAAAATGTAATTACAGAAATACTGACAGGTTTTGATTAAAAAAAAAAAAGCGATTCAAATGGCTGAGTTGGCATCACTGTGAGACTCGATGTGCTTATCATACTGTAGGTTCTGCCCATGTGTTGGTAGCGACTGCTGGCCCTTTCATCACATCACCCTCAATGACGAATGACTATTTTTAATGATAACATCTATAGCATGTGAAATGTACACCCTATCTAAATAACTGTCACTGTTTTCCTCATATCAGATCTTGCTGTAAGGCTTTTTACGGTCTATTTTTGATGAAAATTAAAAACATTGAAATGTAACTTGTTATCCATGTGCCTTGAGTTACACTGTGCTCTATTGCAATGATAGAGAGACAAAAAAAAAAGAAAGAAGCAAATGCGTGACAAGATCCGTTGTTGTCAGAGTGATTACAAGCACTGCTTAATTTGAGTGGAACATTTCCCCTTATACATCTCTCTGTAAGTTCGTGAACAGTCGCCCTCTTAAACTCGTGAAATCTGCACTTGTTAATGGCACTTAGGGCTTCTTATCGCCTTCTTGTCAAAAACCCTGCAATGAGTATAATCACTTCTTAAAATTAGCAATCATGGACAAACAATTAAATTCCAGTTTGACAAAGCACTGTGTGTTATGTGACATGTTCTGCTAATATCTGTATTTTCCCTTTTTTAAGATAAACAAATTAGCCACGTTTGTATTTGTACTCCAGGCAGAGGTAAATGACTGTTCATAAAGTCAGACAGGATGAAACTGGAAAAACTGTTTTACAAAGCACACCATCCTCTTGGAAATATCTGACATACTGTGATACAATAACTAAACAATGCCCACTAAGAGTGCTATGAAATCACCAATTTCAAACATCCGCAGCTCACGCTGTGGTGTAAAGGTCACTGAAATTCACAACTTCTTTTATCAAGTCATCATACTCAGAAGAAAGCTTTTCTACTTTGGCTTCAAGGAGGATTTCAACCATTAAACACCTCAAAGTGCAGTAATGAATGACACAATATTTAAGGGGCTTTTAAAAATTCAATTTCCTGTGTCACTACACAATTTTCATGTGTAAAGCTTTCAAATGGACTCAAACTTAGGATGGAAACTATTCTTTCAAAACAAATCTGTCTGTTGACCTCCTGGATGCAGTGTACAGTAAGTCTCAATAAAAACATGTGTAGGTTGCAGCTACTTAATTCATCTTTAAAGTTTTTGTGTAAAGATGACACTGTGTAACTTTGGGGTGATCCATCATGTGTAAAAATTGAAATGCTAGTTTAAACTAGAAGACCCACATCCATATAATTTGAGAAAACTATACTTACAAACAAACATAAATGGGCATTCATGTAGGTGGAAAACACATTATATATTGAATGTGTTGAATCTGACAAATGATCTGCATTAATAGACAGGTGTGGGGTTGAGTGTAACGTTTTACCAATTACTGCAACTTGTTTGCATTCAGGGAGAATGCTGTGGCCCATCTTATGACTGAATCTATAAGACAGATCATGTGAAACTACAGGAAGATGTTATTGTTCATAGGCGTGCTAGCTTTCTCTGCTGCTATGTAGTTTCTCTGCTTTCGTCTGGATGCTCTGTACAGTATACATCCCAGTACAGGTCTGGAAGAGTAAATTATACAAAACCAGGTAGCAGTGATCAATATGCACACTGTCTAAAAGAAAAAAAAAAGAACAGGTAAAAATGTGCAATAGGTAACGAACATGAAGGGACCTCCTTTGAAAAACAAACACAAGGTCCTTTAGTGCCTCTGCAGTATTATACACCTACAGTGCTATCTACTTCAGTGGCATTTTTCCAATGTGCGAGTGCTTTGCTTTCCTTACTGCTCAGAGGACGTAATACATTCAATAACATTTTTCACTTGCCAATTCAGCTGTCAGTCGTGCTCTTTCATTGCCAAAGAAACGTTGCGTGGAAATGTACTGGTAGCAAGTAGTGATTAACAGCACTGTAAACACAACAAGTTTAAATGTGAAAATTACAACACAGTAAAAAAACAACAGTTTTTATGTGGAGTGAAACTAGCCTTCAAGTCATGATCTTAAAAAGGAATGCCACTCAATTCATGGATTAACAGTTATGGCCTAAGACGGACAAACCGATTATTTTGTAAACTTGATATTAAAATAATGGAGTTGGTATTGAGCCAGAGAATGTGTATTAAACATCATTGCCATTGCTGTCAAATTTTCTATCTGACCTCACAGATTCAGGGGCCAAACAAGCAATGGTAACAACATCCATTGGTGAATGTTAGCTAATATAGATCAAATCAACACGTTCTTACTCCCAACTCGTCAAATACTAATGTTTTGTCAGTGGCCCTACACGTCAAACTATGACGCTCTAGGTCAGTGGTTCTCAACTGGTGGGTCACAATCCAAAAGTGAACTGAATGGGGCGCAAGTGACTCGTGAAAGTGTTAAGTTGGTAAAAAACACACTTTATTTTGAAGTATAGTGAATTTCCGGCACAGAGCTTTTATTTTGAAGTGCCACTTCCTGCTGAAGATAATAAATAATGGACAGCTACTTAACAGAGACAGCAAACTAACTCGATGACATGGCCAAATGCAAGTATGACGCTGAATGTATCAAACTGTGTGGACCTTGAACTAATGACTAAGGAGAAATCTGGATCATGTTGTTGGACAGTTGGAAACCACTGCTCTAGGTTACCCTCCAGCATCAGTTTTGGACACTCAATTTAAACTTTAAAATTAAACTTAAAACCTAGGTAAACAAAACGTTTTTTGGGTTAGGCAACAAAATCATGTGGTAGGTTTAGAAAAAAAGCATCAGGTTTAGCTTAAAATAAGTGTTTGTTGCCAATGTAATGTAACATCATGTGACATGCATCACTAGCATAGTATGCTACACATACTAGCACAATTTGATGTTATCAAAATAACTCTACTGACTTTTGGTTTCACATGGGACAAGAACAGCTGTCTCCTAGGTGAAAGTCCCGAGTGATTGACCCATCCACCTCATCTCTCACCCGCCTTGTGTGTACTTTCTCATTCTTTATACTGAGGCAGTTGCCACCACCTGATGTGTCTCATACAGCCGCTAAAGAGTTCCTCTGTCCATCGGTATCAGACGCTGAGGGCCACTGACAAAAAGCTGGTATTTGCTGAATTTGGAGTGAGACCGGGTTGACCGAATTGTCCCAAGGCAAAGGCATAGTATATCCCAAGCCTGATATTCAGTGGTATTCCCCTTTAAGTGCATTATGTGGTGAGAAACAGGGCTCTTGGGAGTTATAAAAAATGTAAAGCTAATAGATTTTGCACACAACAAAACACTGTTTGGTGTTCTCTCAAAGGCTTCCTCATCAAACAAGCGGAATAGGTGCTGACATTTTGCTGTCTTCATGTATTTGTCTTTCAGAGATAACTAACAAACTGAGGTAGAAAGGAACTTAGGCTATACATAATCCTTAGGTTTCATTAATGATAAAACAGCAGCAGGATGGAATGAAATAGCTCGGGGCAGCTGTCTTCCTCAACCCCGAGATGTTTGTCTGCACCTTTCAAATTTTTCTCAGCTCTGCATCACCACCAGCTAAAACAAAGAACCCCAAACAAATTACTTTTTTTTTGTCTTGTACATAAACCAGAATTACTCTCATACATTCATTGTAGGAACCTTCTCGTTTCATTTTGAGCTTTTTGAGGTATTATATAGCCTTACATGGTTTGATGATGGAATTTTAAATGCAAGCCAAATGCTCTTGTAGTGTGTAGTGCTTCGACACAAGTTTATGAGGTACTGTACATATCATCATCACTTTCCTGAGTTTTCAAATAGAGAACATCAATAGAAATAATGATAGGATTTTACATTTATGTGAAACACTGTGAATTACTACTGAAACGATATTTTTAACAGCAATTACATAGTAATTTATTCTTTAGATTGAAGTCACATTGTAAAATAATATCTGTTTTTGTAATTTCATCTATAGTGGAGAGGCTAGTACAGCAACCAAATTCACCGTAAGTTTGCTAGAAAAACGCATCGTTCCAACAACAACAACAGAAAAAGTATGTCAGTGTTATTGGAATTAAAGGATTTACACATACATAAAACCTGTGTAAGGTAATGACGCCCAACTGAAATGATGCCAGTAAATTTAATTTTGCTCAAATTAACCACAACTGTTCACAGAGAGCACGAAACAGACACAGCTGTAGAACACTAATGGAAAAGAGAAAGCAAGTTTTTTGTCTCATTTTAAAGCTTTTTTTTTATATTAGCACATGTCACCAATGAAGATTGTGAGGCAAAAAGAAAAAAAAAACTTAAACAGCACCACCTCAGGCACTTGATAGCAACTAAATCTCAAGATCAGCAGAATAGTATGTATATATATTTATATATATATGTATATACAAAAACGGGGGGCATCTTCTTCCAAGTCGTTTGAGTTTTAGTCAGCCGTATAAAGCATTTAATTAACTTTACCAATGTGTGACATCCAGACTGTCATCTTCTATCTAAAGCCTTCAAGGACAATCCCTTTGCTGTATGTTCATGTCACCACTGTTTGTTATTTTTCCTGTTCACTGAAGGCCAAACATTTATTTGTATTCAATTACTGGACTTAAAGAAATTGTGTTTGATGAGTCTCTTTCATTGACTACAGCCAAACATTTTATTCCACTCAGTGTACATGTCAAGTTCTTTTTGTGATATGCTGGGCTGGAATTTGCAAAACACATTGTCAAAGTCTTGGTAGGAGACCGGTCTCATCTGAGTGGGATGGATAGATGACAGGTCAGTACCAGGAATGCCATGGAGAGGACCTACCACAGCCTCTTGACACAGCTGAGCCACGTCCTGTCCAGAAAAGCCCTCTGTCCTCTGAACCAGTAGTGACATCTCTTTGTCACTGAGACAGTAGTTGTGCTGTGAGAGCAGTTGGCTGATTATCTGGTGTCGTGCTGTCCCATCAGGCAAGGGGATGAGCAGTCGCTTGGCAAAGTACCTCCGTAGGGACTCTGGGATCTCTTCAGGCTTATTGGTGGAGCAGACCACGAGGACGTGGTCCTCAGCGGAGGTCAGAATGCTGTCAAGCTGCATGAGGAGCTCAGCCTTGAGGCGATTCACTGGGCTCTCCTCGCTGAGCTGGGCTGACAGCAGCAGGTCCACCTCTCTGATAAACACTACCGCTGGCTGGCGACACCGTGCCACCAGAAAAGAAGCTTGGATGATCTTGTCCCCCTCCCCCAGCCACTTGGTCACCAGAGCTGAGCTGCTGAGTCTCAAGAAGGCAGCCCCCAGTTGGCTGGCCATACAGTGGGCCAGCAGTGTTCTACCAGTTCCCTGAGGTCCAAATAAAAGGAGGCTCCGAGGTAATGTGGCAAGTCCACTAAACATATCTGGCCTCAAAATGGGCCAAAGTATCTCCTCTTTGATGGCTGCTTTGGCCATATCCAGACCTGCGATGTCACTCCAGTCCACTGGAGGGCCCTGCTGAAGGATTTCTGTGGTTACCATCTCAACCAGGTTGGAGTCACTGTTTTTCAGTTGTTCCTCTGCAGCATGGATGGACGAGGTAGCCGTACCGATGTCAGGCCCTGTTAGGGAGTGAGAGAGGTGCTGTCTGTGCTCTTCAGTTTGCTCGCTCATGATGGGGGATCCAAACTTGCTGTAGGGCTCGCCAGTTCTGAGATCACCCACAGAGCTTTTGGTTGATCCATAGGATGGAGGAGTTAGTGCTCTGCCAGAGTGCACAATAAATTTTCTCTGTTGATCAGAAGACATTGGCTGTTTGGTTGGCTTAAATGCTAGAGACTCTGCGTTTCTGTCAAAGCCATTGCCCCTGTTTGAGTCTGAGCCGCTGTCTGTTATTCTGTACATAGGGCTCTGTGAGGAGCGCTGTTGGTTGTAGTTAAAATTACCATAGCTAGAGTCCATATCTCCATGTCCGCTCATGTAGAAAGCTTTTCGTTTTAATGAGTTGGATGTGCTGCCATTCAAAGGTGTTGGTGCAATTGGTGTATGATTATGGGACTGGTAGGTGTAGCCGGGCAGGGTCGAAGGAGGGATTGGTGTAGGAGCTGCAATACCGGATGGCAGATAAGCAGAAGGAGGGGGTGCTCCCCCAGGGCTATAACCGGGGCCAACAGCAGTCTGAGAAGGATACCCTGTTGGAGGATAATTGTAGTTAGGAAGGTTTGGAGACCCGGCGTTGTAGCTCGGCACTAAGGTAGGGGGAGGAGGCGGGGGTGGTGGTTGTAAGAGCCCGGCACTGTGCAAAGGAGAGGGGTGTGGGGAGGGGAGGGCTGGGGTACTCTGGCCACTGTAGCTAGAATGCAGGTAGGAGCCGTTGTAGCTGGCAGTATATTCCTGAGAGGGGAGGCCCGAGTGGAGAGTAGTGGCTGTGTGGCTCCCACAGTTACTGCTGGAATAGCTGGGCTCAGACAAGCTGCTGGCCACCCCCGGGGAGCTGCCTATGCTAGCCGACACATCTGTAGGGGGTAGGGCAGCTGTCATTCCAGCTTTGCTCACAGATATAACATCTGGAGCACAGTTCATTGGGTAAATCCCCTCCTGCCAGGACTCATTCTCTGACTTTCGTCCATTCATGAGTCCAGTGGTGCTATCAGAGTAGGAACACAGCAGGGCTCTCTCATTTGGGCCCTCTAGGATCCCAGAGTACTTCTCTGCATATTTCTTGAGCAGATTGGAGGCAGTCAGTGCAGAGATGTCATCGTTTGCCCACGCATACTGGTACGTTCGTTGTAAGTGCCCCCGGTAGGCCTCTACTTTGTGTGCCGGCGAGCGGGTGGTGGATGAGATGTCAAAGTGTTGTTCTGCCCATTGTGTGTGCTCCGGGGTCCACTGCATCTTTAGACCTACATATTCCGCATAAGGAAGAAATATGACAAAGCAAGCATTAAATCAGGGTTAATGGTCATTTAAAAATAATAATCTCACATTTTAAAATATTCTATAATAATCAAATACTGTGGAAAAAGTCAATAATGCATTAATTGCTTTCAATTGTTTGGGTGGAAAAAGGTGGGAAATTACAGAAAAAAAAGCATGAGCCTATTCTGACATAATTAGGAGAAAAAAGGAGTTAACTTCCAGGAAATGCTTGAAGTAATTTGCATCAAACATCCATGTGACAAACAGACAACACTAACAGAACACACATCACGGTCAGTATGAGGATATGGGACCAAACACCTGGTTAGCGTGGTATAATCCACCCAACGCAGAGCAGAATGACACAGACATCACGGGTCAGTCTATAATCCAACTCTCATCTGAGGCATTCTGAGACAGTTTCAAATCTGCTTGGAGGAGAGCAGCAAAGCAATCTTCCTTGGCAGCGCTCTGTTGCTTTCATCACACAAACCCCTCAGCCCAGCATGAATTACATCCACAACCAGTCTGCCTACTGCTTCCTAGTCCACAGAGTGAGGGAAGGGAAGAAAAAAAAACATGCTTCACTTGTCTTTTTCTCTGCAGCATCTCTCAGCCACTCCATACAGCCTTGAGGGTTTGAATGACATAAATACTCCAGTTAAATCCTTAAGTCATTCTGCAAATAAAAGTTTTTACATGTGCTGTCATCTTTTACTCTGTTTGGGATTATCAGAAGCTGTACTATAGCCCCAGAGAATGAAGAATATTAGAGGTTACGGCTAAAAACAATCAGTAATAGTGTGCAGAGCCTCACACATCTTACATCAACACTAATCTGACCGAGAGCTACAAGGAGATACAAGAGGAGACGCGTTTAACCAAACTTTCCCTGCCTGTAACAATGGTCTTTGCCTTTGCTAATCAGGCACTGCAGTCCCATACTTTATACTTCAGTAGGTTAAATCCATATCACAGGATTTAGGCAACAAACAGCCACTGTCCAGAGGCAGATTACAAACGCAGTGTTTGTCTCCGGATTCCCTTCTGACTCCCTCCCAGCTATTTGCCCACCCGCCACACTAGACACCAGGAGCTAATTAGCAGGATGATGCTGCACTAATTGTGTTAATTTACAAGGTTTTAGTCAAAGAGATCCATGCTATGGCTCACATGGTTGTCAACCATCCAAGCTAATGATTAAGAAAAAAAGCCCGAGGCAAAAAGCCCGGGCAGACAAACACGGTAGCCATACTGTGCTGGAACAGAAAGGTTCATCAACATACAGGAACTAGAATGTGAAAACAAAGTGCATTATCACAGGGGACAGTGACAAAGATGACTACAATTACAAAGATAACAAAACGTCTTTCATGCAAATCAAAACCTAATTTACTTGAAATGTGTATGAAGTGAGGAAAATGTATGAATGACACCCTTGAGGATAGCAGAAGTCTCACTGGCTGCTGCTTTACACCCATGTGCATCTACTTTCACTGAAGTATTAGTCACCCACTACATTCTAGGTCAGCTGTTATGTTAGGCTTGTAGGTGGGCGCAATGCAAAAGTAAGACTTTTAAGTGGAAATCTTTCCCCACCCTGGCACTACCTGTCCCTCTTGTTATTACTGCATTAAAATACCTGTCAAAAACTGTTAAATATGATTTTTTTTCACATTATTGCTGAGAAAAATGTTCTTTTCAAAACAAACAAAACACTATTTGGGCGACAGCAACCGGCGCTGTGCTGTCTGCTAAAAAAATCTCAGCCATTCAGAGCATTTACTGACACCGCAGTGCAAGTATCAGGATAATGGTTTTTGTAAAATCATTCAGTGGAGTTCATTAACACTCAAGGCACATTTTGTCAATAACAAAATTGCACACAGCTTATTGAGTGAGATTCTTCTATTACTGTTAATCCTCTCTGAACAATGTGCCACTTTGGACAATCAAAGGAGTGCTACTCGCAAAGTGTACTTGAGATCTTTGAGCATCAGGTATTTTATAAAATGGAAACCATCCAAGATGATTATCTAAATACAGCACACGGTGAAAAACTGACTGAGAAAGACTTATATTGACTCTGTATAGACAGTGATTCACAACCTGAGGTTTGGATTTGTGGAGTGTTTTCTCTTCTACAGACAAAAAAGTGTATTTTATTAATGCAGAACCTACCCAGAGAAAAGCAAGGATAGGAGGACAGACCATGTAAAATTAATAAAAAAGGAGTTTTAGTTTTACATACAATAGCAGTAACATAATGAGTGTCCTCATAATTTGTGCTGTTGTGTGTAAAATGTTTCAGTGCATCAACCAGTTTTCTCTTAATGAGATATTTATAAGGCATTAAGACATTAAGTAGTTTGGTTTAGACAAAGGTTACAGAGTGGATAGTAAATGCAGCCAATGCACATAAACACTAACACATAAATAGACACAAATGCACCCACGTGCACACACAAGCAGTGCATTAGCATAATGATCTCGTACTTTGGCATTACGGTAAAACGGTTGTCCTTTATTCCACCTGCCTGGATATTCAAATACAACATCCACAGGTCCCTTTGTCTTTCTTTGAAATGGTATAATTACAGAGCGCTCCATTAGTGGAATGTTTTCAGATAGCCTCGGGGCTGCAGCTCAAATTCCACTGATCAGCCACCAACAAATACAGCCTTTGTTGGACTATTGTGTTTGTCAATTCAGGGATCTGAATAATCCTCTGGGGTAAATCTGAGATAATTGTAATGTAAGAAAATTATCTGAAAGCATTTCTTGGTGTGACATTTATTCAATTTTTTGTTCTGTGTATCTTAATAATGGACTCATATCTTAATGCTGCTTGAATTTAAGATTCATTTAAGAAATATTTGTCTTAACAGCTCAAAATTCTATAGAATCACCACTGCGATTAAAAGTGACGGTTTATGTTATCATATCCTTTAGATGATCTCACACTCACTGAAGAAAAGCAGACCAGGTGGAGACAAAATGCGTTTGACATGTGATGCCAAGGCGTTATGCTACGCTATGGTGTTTAATTTCTGGTTCAGTGATCATCGTCGATGAAACAGAGATGCTGACCTTTTTGGGAACTATTAATCTGGTAGCCCAGGCCGTTTTTTAAGCAAACAAGAGTGGGCCTCCACTCTGTCCATCCAATTTCCCAGTGCGTAAATTGGACCGCCGCTTGCACAATTCTCTATTCATTACTGTGCTGCTGAAAGGAAGCACAGAGGTGGCAGAGCGGTTTTCTTTTCCTCTTTCTGTGTGTGCGTGAGTGTATGTGAGACAGAGAGAGAGACACAGAGGGAGAGAGGGAGAGCAAAATGCCTTCCAGGAGGATTCCCAAGCATAAAGAGCTGGACTTTCCTTCGTCTTTTTTGGTTTGGGGGAGGGGAAGGTGGGAGGGTTGAGGGAGAGGGGGGAGGGAAGTGAAAGCTGTCGTAATTGAAACGTGGCCTAATCAGACTCATTACCATTTTTACCAATTTGCACCACCAAAGATGCTTATTAGGTAACTGTGTTTAATAAGCCGCTCTTTAGAAAACTAACTGTAATGAGCTCTTTAAAGTCAGACTTGAGCGTGATTATTCACTGGAAGTGTTTTGCAGAGCCGAAGCAGACTGGTACATTTAGACATGTACAATGTCATAATTAAGCTGCACAAACTCTGCACTCCACACCACACAATAGTCCCAGCTGAGGCTGCAGACATGCTGAAAAGTATTTATAATTACTGATCATTACAACCCTGGGATTTTCATCGCGGGACGTAAACATAATTATGGGAGCTTTTGCTTTTATTCTGCACACACAGACCACTCTACTTGACAAGCGTGCAAATATTGGAGACAGACAGTAATTACGTTTATAAATAAAAACAAGCTCATATTCATATTCAAATTCATTGGAGATATTCTAAGTAGGGGTGGGGCAAAACATTCTAATACAATGTGAAATGGTAATCGGCACGGCTACAGAGTCTCATTCATCTCACATATCAAGTTAAGACTATTTAAACTCAATTTAGAGCTCCATGTGGCAGTAATTCCAATCTTTAGACGGCAGGGTGCCATTTAACCCCTCATTTAGAAAAGATATGTCTTCCTCAGTCACCGTCTTTTCCAGGGCTACTGCCCATACATTTCACAGTCTGACCACCCATGGCAGCAAATTACTACATGTCTCCACACTATCAAAGTCCACAGATCCCAGTGGATTCGATACTAATCCGAATACAAAAGGTGGAAAATGACCGTGCGAGCATGCGTTTACAGTATGTTTATTGTAGTCAATCTGCCAGTCAGGCAGACAACTTCCTGTGACAGGACCTCCCTTTGTAATCAGAATAATACTCGTGATCGTACAGGGAGCAAAGTGAGTGAGACAGTCCATTGTGACAGAGCTGTTATCATTTCAATTCAGTAAACACAGATTAGTCATTTAAAGCAGCGTTCTTTTGGTATGCAACACTGTTAACTGCAGCAGAACAGTATTTATTGTATGACTACCCTGTGTTACTTAAAAAATACCACACCTCAAAACCCTTACATCATGTAAGACTTCAGTTAGGCTAATGATTATATTGATTAACCATGAATAACATTAGATCAATATGATAAAATATGAGATAAAAGACTATACCAAACATTAGATATTAGATAATATATAAAAAAAAGATTTTGTATATCCAGAGAGCAATTAGTCTGATATATAATGTAATTAATCATGTAGTCAGTGGAAGGTCAAATATTAATCACAAGTCCCTAAAATATGACATATTTTGTCTGACAATGAGAAAAAAGTATTCATTGAACACTGTGACAAATTTGATAAAATAAATCAGCAACTTTATCTGGAGCATGTTTTACTTGATAAATTGTATTATTTTATAATAACTATAAAACCAACCTGATGTTGATACATCCCAATACTGACAAATAATTTATGTCACTCATTGAATCTACCCCTGCAAGTTAACTTATCAGTGTGTTGGTATTATCACTTTATTGATAAATAACCTTAATTTGGTTAATCAGAAATCTTCATGTCAAAAAGCTGTTCACAGCACACTAAGTATTAAAAATAATGTGATGCCATATGGGCACAAGAAGGTGATTGCGTATAAAGCTGATGCATGGATTGGATGAATGCAATATACTGTATGCTTTGTCCAACAAAAAGAAAACTGCATAAATTCTGGTGCAACCTCCCAAACTGATGTAGTTGGTGTAGACAAGGCCTAACTGTGGAGGCATGCATAAATTGCATGTATAAATTGATGCGGAGATTCAAATATATTATGGCAAGTTGGCTCCTTGGACATGTGTGCAGACATCTGATTTCTGATTTACAGGTGTTGCATTTGTTGTGTTAATCCTTAATATGATCACACAATGAATGTCATGTTTGATATTTTTTCTTGATGGTGTTTTTGGAAAGACTTCCTCTATGTGCACTGTGGTCTTTGTCCTGACCAACTAGGAGAAGCTGCTAGTACTAGCAACATGATCCCTAACTGGCTTCCCACCTGCCAACACTGGCAACTGGACGTCTTTAAAACACGTCTGAAATAGACGCACCACTACAAGAACTAAATCCCACTGCCTGTATTGTGACTACAATTATGACAGCCTTGTCACCAGAATAAAATGCTGGGATTATACATTTTTGCAAACCAATGATATGCTACATTTGTTTCATATGTATCAAATCAACATTTCTAAAGTGATGTAAGTCAGATGACATGTATATGAACTGAGTTTCTCTTCAGGAAGTTGGGGGCATGGAGAATGGTTTGGGACCTGGCAGCAAACAGCAAGAGATGACTGATCAGGACCAGCAGACAACAAAAACGGGCATTTTTAACGACACGTCGGGACATTACCATCCTTGTTTGTGGCACCCAAATTGGGCATTTTAAGCCAAAACATGATGTTTTATAACCCTAGCCAAGAAGGTTCTGTGCTTAAAGCTAGCCACACACTGTCCAAAATGTTGTCACAACATAAAATTGAAAATCTAAACATAAAGAAACGGTTTTAACACATCCACTACATATGAAACATACAAATGTAAAGGGGTTTGCCAACATTTATTCTGGCGAAAGGGTTGAATATGAATATGGCTTTGCATAAGAATTCGCACAACTATCACATTGAACCCTTAAACTAAAAGATCTCACTGCAATAACACACTCTACGATATGTTGTTTTAGAAAATGAATCCAGCTGTGTTGGTCAGTGTCTGTTGAGCGGTTAGTACAACTAATTATCAGAAAGCCACAAGTCATCTTCTACACCTGCATCATGTCATAAATGTAATGCTAAATGTGGTTTCTGTTTATACAGTGCTTCACAGTTTGTGTGTGTACTGTACCAGCAGTAAGACTGCAAGAAATGTGGTATTACTGAACAGGTTAAGTATTGTTTCAGTTAAAACTATTAAAACCTATTGAGCTGACCAGAATTTAAAACATGCATCACTACTGAAGAGTTTGAATATTTCTAACAACAGTCACAACCTCTGATCACCATCAGTAAGGCTGCATCCAAGCTGTATACTATAGAAATTATTGTTAAACATCCAATACTTCTCATACACCATTATTTTTCATACATTTAGTTACTGTAGAAACATCACCAACCATGGTCATTTTCCTGTTTGCAACATACATACTCTATATAAGGCAGATCTATAAAATTCTAACCACCACAGGGACAACTGGTGTGCTTGAACTGTCCCGATATATGGAATCGAGAAGGCTGGTTTCTGCAGCTGTTTGGCTTTCCTATCACTAACAGGAATCAGTTTATCGGTTAAACAGTGAAAATAATCAGATTGCCTCAAATGATCAAAATCATTACCTCATTAGCTCACCATCCCTCTCTGTAGCTGCAACCAAACCCTACTGCCAGGAGGACGATCTGATGACACCTCTGAATAAAAGTTATAATCCTCATAATACCTGTTTAACTGCAGCTACAGTCTCACATCTTAAATTATACGTCTTGCGTTTGTGTTATACACAAGATGGTGGTTATAAAAAAAACCGAGAAAGCTGGCTCCTCTTACAGTCAGTCTGACAACTCCTAAAAATGTATGACTCTACAGAGCAGCACATTATTTTAACAGCAGCTGTAAGAGCTGGTAACAGAATAAAACTGTTTGCTGGCACAGGGCTGTTGATGATTTGAATAATTCATCTGAAATGTAATGAGAAGATGTAAATGTTCCCACTCAGAAATCATTTCATAATTTAACTGTACAAATGCCCACTTTGGATTTTAAATTACTGTTAAAGTAGTCCGTCTTTGAAAGAGGTACACATGAATGTGTACTGTGTAAATGTTTTAGTATTCATAGTCATGATTAAAAAAAATACTGTGGAGTGAGGATGAACAGGCAATACATAGAGAAAGTCCTGAAGTCGATGTTGACATGTTAATTCATTACAGTATATATGGGCACTCTAGTTTATTTTGAGTCCCACATACATAATCCTACCTACGTAGGCTATTTCAGCCTTTATACTAGCTTTATACTGGTGCAAGACACCAATGCACGGTGCAAGGTACGAGCATGCACAAAGGCATTTATGCACAATGTGTCGTTTGTTGCAGTATTCTCCGAAACACCAGGGGGCGTACAAACAAAACGTTCTGTAAAGTAGGAAGAGGTCAGTGAAAGGTCAACTGTTAACTCATATCTCATACATATCAGATATTTGTGGACATTATTCTCTTTGTACAACCTCTGTAAGTAAGGGTTAAGATATTTGGACCAACAAATGTAATGAAACAAATACTGAAAGGTAGAATATCCTGTAAACAATTTGATTCAGCTGATAAAGTATTTACTCAAATGTATAATTAGAAGAAGAAGAAGAAATCTGAAGCATTTTAAAATGAATCTTTCTAAAATCTTGAGAGATATTAATAGTACAGATGAATGAATTATTTTACTTCTTTTTTGAATTATTTGCACAACTGAGCGTGGCGACAAGTTGCGGAGCCTCTGCGTTTAACGCAAATACGTGATGATGTCATTTTTGGCCCATGCAGCCTACACTACAGCGAGCATTAACCAAGCTCTAAGCATCAAATGTATATTTATCGGCAACTGAAAATAGTCCCCAACATAATACCTGTTAAATCCATGTTTGGGATTTTTTTGTTTAAAACTACAGTGCCCAGCTGATTTAAAAAAATATGCTAAGCCTTAAAAAAGTGAAGTTATATATTTGTGACCCAAGATTTATATCTTCAGTAAGAACAGACTACCAAAATGTTACATTTGTACGTTTCAGAAATATCATATCTACATTTTTAATGTGATGTAATACATAAGATGACTTTGTCATCAGAGGATGGAGGGGGTGGTGGATAGTGTGCTACCTTACAGAGATGCCTGCCAAACGGTTGTGATTCATCAAGTCGTTGCTGTGTTCTCAGTGACTTTTTAGGCACTTAACATGGCTGTTTTGTAGTAACTCAACACTTTTTTCCCATTATCTTTTTAGGCATGAAAAGTGTTTTTTTCACTAAGACCTCGCTGCTTTTCCTGCCTGGATTGTGTCCCCGAAAACCGGGTATTTTAAGGCTAAACATTCGTTCTTTCCCTAACCAAGCCTCACGTCAACCATAGCGTTGTAGAAACATAAAGTTGCAATGAATCTGCTTCAAAATAACATGCGAATGTGATGTTATCGATGGTTTGCAGAAACATTCAACACCAACATTTGGTGACTGGGTATGAAAAATGACTGTGTGATAGACTAAAGCTATTGGCTTTTGTCTTTTTATAAGGTTTGTTGACAATAAGAGGACACATGTGTGCATGTGCAGCTGCTTGTCCCTTTGAATTCAAAGTGATGAACACACAGAAGAACAGACAGATCATTTAATTTTTGTAGTTACATATGATCCTCTTATTTTTTCCAAGATTCCACAGCCTTCTGGTTCAATCTGTTGACCAGCTTCCACAGCATAATAATAATTCATTGATTTGTTAAATAAGCTCAAAGAGAGCTTCTTGGATATTGTTAGTGACAGCAACTGCTCTTGCCATAAAGATAAACACCATATATGGCAAACTTCACAGGGATTCTCGGCGAATGTACACAGATGTTGAAATCTTCAATTTGATAATGCATTCTTTGTTACATACCCTGGAAAGTCTCAGGTCCCACGGGCTTTCTGGGCTGAGCTAATGATAAACTCTACTGGCTTGAGGGGAACATGTATTTCTCATTTTTCCCCCTGTAATACAGTAAATCGTGAAGTTGAGAGATACTCTGAGCTGTGATTTCTCTGTCTCAGTGATGCTAATTAAACCATGACTCTTCAGGCCAAGAAGCCCCCGAGGCTACATCTTCCATTACTACCCTAAGTATAGCTAAATCCACACACATGCTAAACTAACAGCTCTCCACTCACAAGTAGAACTTGTACACTGAATAAAACTAAGACAATTATAGGAGACAGGCTTCATAGTGTTCTGTAGTGCATAATACTGATGAATACTCAAATGGCTTGTTAGTTAAAAGAACACGGTCGTTGAATTCAAGCACTTGGTGAAACTTGTTTAACCATAGAGCACATGTACAGTGGAGGCAGTGGTTTTTTGCGAGCCTCTATGAACTTGGCTACTCTGCCTCTCGAGGGATCACTTACACACTTCAAAAGAGAAGAGAGGCAGATTGTGACCTTGCTACATGAAGGCTCATTGACCAAAAGCTACTCACTAACATCTTCATTCCCCAAAGTCCTGTTACCCCGAGGAAGACTCCAATCAAAGAGGCACAGGCCGGTCGGGGGGAAAAAACACAAACAGGAAAAATTTTGGTAGGGCTTTCTGGATTTTTTATCACATTTAGCACATCTTGACTTTTACTGTGAGGCAGCGGTTTAATGGCACCAGGAGCCAGCCATCTGATTTACAAACCAACAGGCCGAGCCCCGTTGGAAATTAACGGATTATCTTGTTCACTGGTCCGATTCACAACTGTGATTACTTCACACTTCCAACCATTAGACTTTACAGCCATGTTAACCTGGTTAGGACAGGAAGGAAATCGCATTGTAAAAAAAATCTCATTCTTCACAGTGTGATGTTATCAGAATGAATAAGTGTGTATTTTTTTCACCAACAGCTAGCAACACAGCCAGTGGCATTACCTCAACCTTTACAGAGAAATCTATAGCTAACAGAGAACTATTTTTAAATGTTTAAGCATTTATATACAGTAGAAACAGAGCAGCACATATTGTACATGCTTTGAATGAAAAACAGCACTATACTTTTCTATATGGCAGAAACATCACACATATGCAACAGGAAAGGAGGGAAAGGCCTCATTTGTTTGAATGAGCCTGAAATCATTCCACGCAGTTAAACAGAGAAGAATGCAAATGCACTTGTAGAGTTCAAAAGCGAAATCTGTTTTGGTTCACGAGGAAAGCCAGGGCCATCTGTTGTTCTATTTATCGTTTCCTACACATTAAACTGATTAAAAGTTCAAATGGAACTATAATTGAAAATACCCAAGTGAACAGAAAAAGGATGTTTGCCTGTAACCACTGCCAGCTTTTCGCCGGAGCATTCTGGAGCCTTCTGCGGTATCGACTGCAAGTCTCAAAGAAGGTCACTTCTCCAACACAGGCCAGACAAAAGGTGAAATGAGACAACTGAAGCAATCTTAGGTCAATATGAAATAGAAATCTCTCAGCTATACTGTAATAAAGTTACTGAAGTGCAGTAGTGAAGCCATAAAGGGGAACTTTTACAAGGAAAGAGCTGTCTAGGAGATTGGTTCGCCCACTGGCAAACAATGGCTTCTGAGAGCTAAGGTGGCATGGTCAGTACTGTACCATGGAGCTGAATTCAGGCATTTGCTTTGAAAAGTAAGTTTGCTTTTACAAGGGATTTAATATTACTTGGCTTTAATGTATGTGACAATATATTGCCAGCAAAAGGTGTCTTTGAATCCTAATGTGTTCTTAAATTTACTGAGAAGTTTAAAGTGGTGAAATGAGAATATCACTTTCATATACAAATACAGCTACGTGATGCTCATGTTTCTCGTGGCGGCACTGTCAGAGCAAATTAGATGCAAATGTTTTTAGATGTTTTGTGCAGCATTTTACACATATTCATTGTATAACTTAGCAAGATATGTTTGGCATTTTCATTTTGCTGAGTTAGTATGGGGAATAACATGGACGCCAAATTAATTTGCTTTAGAAAAAAAGAATTATAGAGCAAACCACCTGTTGCCTGATATGCAGAGATACTGAGTGTGTCCTTCTGATGAGTACAGTGTACTAGAGGTGAGGACAAAATCGATACAACAAAGTATCGCAATATTTTTTTGTGGCAATATCGTATCGTCACATAGTGCAGGTATTTTTTATTATTTAAATTATTAATATTACAAATACAAATTAACTTTAGGTAGCCTACTAGAATATAAACAAATAGTTTTCAGTCCACAACATACATTTTGCTGCAAATAAAATGGCAGAAGTGAGAAGAACAGACTGAAAACTATGTTCACAAATTTTTTCTTTTGGAGACATACTTTACAGTTGAAAAAGGGAAATAAATAGTAATATATCGCAATATATTTCATCGCAGTACTATCCCAACGCGTTTAAGATTATAATATTGTGACTTAAGTATCATGATAATATCGTATCGTGGATCCTCCAGTGATTCCAGCCCCTTCAGTGTATGTCATGTTGTCATTACTATTTGTTATATGCTGTGTCAGAAGCTGCTGCACAGAAATTTATCACATAAAGTTCTCACAAAATAAGTTCAGAGATAAGATTTTCCTACTGTGGCTGGAAATGAAACAATAAAAAAATACCCATATTCAATCAAATATCTAAACTCACTTTACTGTTGCCAGACTTCATGGTGTTGAATTACAGATGGGGTAGCTTTATGTTTATATTCCACTTACATTTTTGTATTGAATTTACATGACATCAAGGGGGTGACTTTGTTGTAACATCTATTATAGCATTTTTTTTTTCATGTATTTTTCTTACGGTAATAGCAGACTTGTAGATATAACCAACCCTGTCTCCTAGAAATTACATTTATATGTTACTAAACTGCTTTCTTTCAGGTATTGGATTCTGCATTGGTGTAGGCTTTGCATGGAGGTGGTTGGGAGGATGGCAGGCGAACAAAGTGCAGGAGTTTGACATCATGACCCCACGAGTGCATCCAGACTCTTGCCTTAGGTTTTGGTAACAAAGGCACTTTGGATTAGTTTATGGAAAGACTGTGATTTGTGTTAGATCTTGATACAAAAAAAGTATTAAAAAATAATGGGGTTGTCATTACGACTGGATACTGTATTGCAAAATTGCCTATTCTTGCAGTTAGCAGCTGCAATACGTGGTCAGTGAACATTTGCTGATAGGTTCAGAACATTTTTCACGCCATTGTTTTGCCAAATACATTAATTAGCAACATTTCTCATTATGCTAATAAAAAATGTAAATCGCTGGCATTACATTTTCCTCAATAAGAATTTGCTGTTTCAAATTAGCTGTATGTCAGCATAATTTCTAAGAGACAGGACTGAAATAACAGACATTTATTTTATGGGCGCTTTAAAGGTTTTTTTTTTTTTTTTTAATCCATTATATTCAATATTCCCATCTTATATCTTTGTAAATTGCATCATTGTCACTGGTATTTGGCTCTATCTATTTCCTGAAAATGGCTATTTAAGCTATAGAGGCCAAGCATTTCAATGAAAAATGCTTTAATAAAACGCAGTCTGTGTTCCTCCTGTTAACCACTTTAAAAGACACAAAATGAAAGACGGTAAAGACACTAAAATGGTCACAGACTAATCAATATAATGTACCCTCCCACTCCATAGCGTTATCTAAATCAGCTAACTCTATTGTTCTAAACAATAACCAATCAAAAGCAGGAGCTGTTTGTGGTTGAAATTATTCTGTACTGAAAATAGAGATCCATAATTTGAATTATTTAGAAATATGTCTCTTCTGCTTAAGCTGTGACACAATATATCATAATTCATGTTGTAGCAGGGCAGCACTGTGATTGCCTCAGCAGTGTAATCTGTATGAATGCCTCTGGATGAGAGCTGTCATTGAAAACGACTGTAAACCTCCGTGAGGCAGGTGGATGAGAGAGTGGCAGCCTTCAAAGAGTTCAGTTCTTTGACAGAGATGAGGCAAGCAAGAAAGAAGGGCTGTGCAATGGAAATTATTCCAGAGTATTCCTTAATAGATTATAAAGTGAAGGGAAGGAAAAAAAAAGGTTAATCTGTGGCACAAAGCAATTGTGAAAAACAAATGAGATAATGAATAGAAATTGAGAGGCAGGCATTTCAAATATGTCTATTCTCTTTGTTTAACTGACACCTTTCTAGTGTTATAAATTCATTTCTCTGGTAAGAGGAAGAGAATTTTACACCACGAAACAGAAATGAGAATAAACAGACACAACAAACGCATTCCCCACATTTCATTAAGTCGACCTCAATACGCAGTTTAAAGCAATGATTGTTCTACATTGTGCTGCATTTGCATGTACAGAGTTCAACCAATTAAAAGCTAATTAATTAGACACAATTCTATTAAGAAACAAATCCCACTCATCAATATACACAACCTAGGGTCAGCCATTGCTCAAATGTGAATTGGCTCGTTGCACCACATGGACGAGAGTATAGCACAATAGCACTATTGGAGCTCACAATAAACAGTTTGGCACAGATATATTTGTTGGAGCACGAACTCATCAGTGCTGATAGATTTTACTTCCCTGGATAGATAGCGGGACCAGGAGGTGTCGCTTGGACATGTAGCTTCCTCTCAAATTAAACTCACTATTAGGGAAAGGGCCAGGTGTTCACTATCACAACTCACAAATGCTCATGTATTACTGTAAACACAATACGGCAATCATACTGTACTCTAATTATCAGATCAAATATGTGATGCTAGTGCTGCACTGGCTAAATATTAGATAATATCTGTTATGGGAATCACAGTGACACAAATGTCTGCTTGTAATTCTGCATTCGAGCTATTATGTCAGCATTATGAAGTTATTGTGAATCATGCACCGTTTTGCAACAACAAAATAAATAAAAATGCATATGCCACAGTTGACTGCATCCATTTTAGGTGCTGCATAAGTGCTTAAAATCAAGAAAAATAGATTTAAACACAAGTGCCTGTGTTGTGTTCCAACATTGGGGTGGGGGACACACGTGAAGCAGGAAGTTTGGGGGCCAGATACTTAATTTCCTGCACTCTGATGAATTTTTAAGCACCAATTTGTGTCTTTTCTGCTTCACTTTACAGTGTAAATGTTTTAATTTTGCCAAAATAAAAGCCCTCTGCTACTTTCATGCTTTTATTGGGGGAGGACAAAATGGACTTTTTCTAAATATTGAGGGGGACATGTCCTCTGAGTCCACCCTGAAATCTACACCTTTATTTAAACATGTAGCAGAATTTACACATGAAGTTATAATGTGACTGGTGACCTTTCATGGCACCCTATCAAGCTGTTGACTCCTTGTCTGTCTTTCCAGGTAACACTAGTGTCAATGAGTATGTATTAGGAAATAAGAAAATAGAAACTGTAGAGACATTCCACTGCCTGTTCTTTCTGCAAACACAAAAAAAAATTCAATTTATGGCCATCATGGTGGGAATTTAAACCAGTACAACTATAGTATTAACATCCAGTTCACATTTTATAATATACAAAACACTTGTGACAAATGCTGTATATGTAAGATGCAAATTGGGCTAAAAAAAGATGCTTCAGTAAGAAGCCTAATAGTAGAAGTGCTCCATGGCCTATGATTATAAGGCTTGGATGAGATCTTTGCTTGATTTTTCACACTGGTTGAATGTCTGTCTTCCATGTGCCAGCTTTCCATCCATTACAATGAATGCTTAAAAGAGGAAAGTAGGCAAAGGGCCTGCTGGCTGAAATATGCAATATAAAAAAACGACAACTACTCCACAGTTTATTTGCTATGTTTTGCCTCTCTTACAGGTTATGTGCATACTGTTAAATAAATCTGCCTCTGGCTGGTGCGAGTTCCCTTGATGAATTGTGAACGGCCGACAGTGAAGAGTCTAAGTATACTGGTCCACTTTGTACAAGGCAATTCGTACAGCCTTGCTCATTTGGGTATGCATGAAATAACAATATCCTACTGGGAGCATTCTGAGTTTCAAACATTTGGGGTCAACTACACGAGCAGATTCCACATGTGCAGCCCGTGGCCACTGAGGTCTGGAATCTACCTCCCTCCTGGCTGGGTGACGTTGCATGTTCTATTTCCAGACCGAGGGTTGAAGTGAGGCTGCAGGGAGTGTAACACTGACCCACATGACCTGTGACCTAGAAAAGCTGCCTGAAGCTCTGCACACTAAAAACTCCTCACTCCTTTGCTACAGCCTTTCAAAGGCAAACAAAACCTTTGCACATAGCATGTGTCTTTTCATGCCAAATGATTTGCATCCTTTTTATTCACATCTTTGACTTGTTGTCAATGTATTCCATGCTGTTGTGCAGCCTGATGCTCGCTCTCTGAAGTCTCAAGTGGGAAGAGAGAAAGGAAGTCGAAGAGGCAAAACTGCTTTACTTTCAGGCGCGGTGTCTACAGGCCACATGTCTCCAGTCATCTGTCACTAGTTTACATACATACTATGACACTTCCTCTCTCTGTGGGAACCCGTTGTCACCACTTGGCCGCCAGCAGAGGCTGACTGGGTGCTAGATGGGTCTCCCCCAGGTACCTCTAGGGAGCCACATTAGGCCTAACTGACAGACTGACAGGAACACGCAGACACACACAGGCAAGGCACACACACATACAGTCCGTCCCTCGCCCAAGCATTCACTCCTCCTACAGTACGCCAGCTCACATGCTCCCCAGGCATGGCACACTTTGCATAAAGCAGTGACTTTGCTCTACATCAATTTTTTTTTCAGACACAAAATTATTTTTCACCCCTCTAGCCTCTCCATTCTACATGGAAGTTTTGAAATGAATAATGGAAACAACAGAGCTGAAGACTCATGGGATCCATTTAAAGATGTGGGAGAGGCGATGCAGTCAGGGTTTGGACTGCAGAAACATCACGCTCCAAGTAAATGAATCTACTATTGTTCTGTGCAGTATAGAAATGCTGCTATAAACCCTGTGCAGGCGTGCTAAAGCCAGCAATGACATAATGTTAATACATTTTCCTTTAAATCAGGGTGAAAAATAAAACAATAAAAATATACTTTTAGTTTTTATTCACCCTAGGAAAAAAATGATCAGTGGCCAAACTGAGCTGGTGGCAGCAACCAGCTAAAAACTTGAAAACATTCTGTCCACTTGTGATTCCTGCAGACGTAATACTAGACTGCACACTGGAATCACACCTTTTTACACAGAACACGAGCTCTTGTTTATTGCTCACAACATCCTAGACAGCGCAACTGGACAAATGGCTTGATTTCGTTTTGTTAAAGTGGGAGTTTATACTATGTTTAGCGTTTCTCAGCAGAACCTTCGTTTGGTATTTCCACCTTGCCTCCCCAGATACTTGGAGTGGAAGCGAGTGAGCGAGCACGGGGCAGTCCGCTGTAACAGCTATTTTAGACCATGCAAAGTCAACACGACTCCCTGAGGTGATTTCCTGATAATGAACACAAAAGAAGTGTCAGCCCTCATAAAGCTCTGTGATGATGCTCAACTCTTGAGCGCTCTTTTTGTTTTTTTGCACTCTTATTTTTCTGATTTAAATTAATCTAATTCCGTGTGGACTCTAAGAGGGACTGTCAAATAGGCCACACGCCAGGCAGCAAGACTTCTAATGACTATTAACCAACAGATAGCAAGCAAGAGAAAAAAGGAAACATGTTTATGAATTTAAAAATGTCTAGATGTGTTAATCTACCAGTCACATTTTCTCATTGTTTCGTATTTAATTATTTCTACAGAAACCGTGAGCTGCTACCCTCCACCTCCACCTCTAACAGCTACCTTGTAGAAACATAATTTGTGGTTTATGCAGTTAAATAACAAAGTACCCAACACCCTAGTAAGCCGGGTACTATAACAACAATATAACATCACTGGCTATCTCCAAATATCCAGTCGCCCTGCCTCACTTCTGTGCATGCTGCTGTGGTCACGTCACAGTGTCACTGCAGACACCCGCTGCCTTGCCGCAGCCTGACACCTTAAACCTTTATGGCAGCGTATACTCACCCCTCTATCCCCTCTTCCCTTCCCCCCTCCCCTCCACACCATCAGGCAGACCTCAACCCATCCTCTCCCGTCCCTGGCACTCAAAGCCCCCTCTGCCAGCACCTGGTCCCGTCCCTGGCACTCAAAGCCCCCTCTGCCAGCACCTGGCACCATGCCAACCTGTCAGCCACCCAGCTCCACCGAGGATGAATGAATCGCTGAGAACTTTTGCGGAAAAACCACTGATAGCTCACATCTCGTCTGATCATCGCTTCAGCTAATTGTCTCAAATATCAATTTGAGACAATTAGCATGGGATGTGATGAATGGGATGAGGAAAAACAGTCGATTAACATTTATATTCAAAGCAAATCCTTGCATGCTCTTGAATATAAATATCAAAGTTAATTCAGGCATTATTTCAACACATGGATTATAAGACTATTACACTGTCACACAATGGCAAAATAAAATGGTTGACATACAGCCTTATTCTGTTGGACAAATTTATTCAAACTCTAATTTTTTTTTTTCACAGTTACATATTTTATCTCTGATTAAATTTAGAGCAAGCTACACTTTTGTAGAATCAAAGCAGCTGGATCACAGCCTCTTGGTGTTATCATAATTAAGGGGTTATATTGATTAAGACAGGTCAGCATCAAGACAAAATCTGAGAGTATGAATTTTAAAAAAGTACACTTCAAATACGTCCATTTACATATAATGAAGCTGACAAAAGTGGGGTGGTGAAAAAGTACTTAAAGCTTCTCTTGTTGCACTGGGTTTTCAGTCCAGATAGAATGGCGGCCTCGATTGCCAGATTAGTCAGACACTGTTTTGTGAGAACACAAGAGGAATTTCAATACAGCAAAAATATTGAGTTTTCTCTTATCCTCTTGTGAAAGGCTTGCTGCTCTCTCACAATACAAAACTCCCCAACTGCACGCAATAACAAAAAAAAAAAAAAAAAAAAAACACCTTGGAAGAAGGACAGGAAAAAACACCTCTCTTCACCAAGGTTATTCAATGATAAGCAACAGTACTCAGGCACACAATGACAGCTCAAAGTGCCAGCTATATTCAAAAATCATGGAATTGTAGACTTTGTTAATCATAGTCCTTGGGGGTTTGAATATTCACTGCCTGAGAGTAACAATAAATAATCCGGCCAAAGACATAATTTAACGATATGGAAGCAGATTCAGTCGTAATGTCATATGATTTGTTATAGATACATAAAATGTTCATACTATCATCCTAAAGCTGTCTACTGCCACTCCATTCAGACTTTGCTCATAAAGCAAGCTACGCATGATGCTCTCAGCCACAATAAATCATTTAAGGGTATGTAAAGAAGGCTACGCTAACAATACAAGAACTGTGAGAAAATTCTCCCCCTTTCCGAGATGCACACATACAGCCAGGCAACACTCCAGGCATAGTCTATCTTTGCTGAGGAAAACCTCCAATCTTTATGGCCACTACAAAAAAAAAAAAAAAAAAAAAAAATAAAAAAAAAAAAAAAAAAAAATCAAGAATTTAGCATGTCTAATTAAAATGTAAACAGTGTAATGAGGACATCAGTGATTTAGGCAAACGTCTCTCTGGCTGCCACTGGGGGTATGATAATTACAGAGGCAAATCTATGAATGCACATGAATCTCCTACAAGTCCAGATTAAAAGCCTTAGTGCTAAACCTAGTTTAGTACACCTGGGGATTGTCTATTCTAGCCAATCCCCAACAGGCGCGGAGCTGCCTCGTCTCCTTATGAGTGCACAGACACCTCATGCGAAGGAGATGAAACAAAGCCTGTGTTTCAACATGTTGGCGAAATGAGGAGAACAAGGAGTTGAAAGCAACAAATGCCACACTCCATGTAAATAATATGCCTGGCATGTATGGCCTGAATAAACCAGCTTTACCACGTGACTTATGGATGTGTTGCAGTTATAATCAGTCATTTACAGAGGCATAAGCTCTATAGGCACATTGTGCATTATGGTATGGATCATATAAACACAAGATGTATGTATGAAAGATTAAATGGATAAATAGAGAACAAAGCATTGTGTCCTCCCTTAAACTGGACTGGAAAAAAACATGCACAAAGAGAAACAGACAGGCACACACACACAGTACGTGCACAAAGACATGCACTTGCACAACCCTTAAAAACATTTAAATGATAAAATATGTGCAACCACAGAAAGTGATGTGAGCAGTGTTAAGACTAAATATCCACTTGGTTCCTAATATGCAACCTGTGTTGTTTTATCCACCAGAGTCTTTTAACACCAAACTGTAAGTATTCTGTTTGAGTACGAGGAACAAATAACACAACAGGCCTGTAGCTAGGAGACATATGAAGGGTTAGTACAAGCAGCCAATGGTAGGCACATGCATTTTAGAAAATGTCCATGCCATATGCTGTCACTCAGAGGAAGAAAAAAAACAAGTCTGAGCAGACAGTCGCTGTGTCTAAATGAGATGGTAGGAAGAGGAGGAGGAGGAGGAGGAGGAGGCGGAGGGGAGAGAAAGGGAGGATGTCAAGGATTCATGGTCCTTCATCTTTGCAGTAGAGCAAACACGTCCCTCAGTATAGCAACAGACAGCTGCCTCCACTTTCTAATGCAGTCCAACTTAGATCACTGCAAGAATTGTCAGCGTAGAAAGAAACACACAAAGATAACATAGCAAGCTGCCATGAGGGAAACGACAGAGATGTGGATACAAGAGAGAGGGAGATGGAGAGAGAAAGAGAGGGGAGGGAGGGAGGAAGACGTGGAATACTTAGAAGAAAGACTGGAGTTTTTCTCTCTTTTTTTTTTTTGTCCCTTCTGCTAGCGTCTTTACTCCATTGGGGACTCCCTCGCTTTTTATATAAAACACAGGAAAGACACCACTTAACATATTTGCTTAAAGATGACAATCCTGCGCTGATCTCATTAAACATAGTCGTGTGGCTGAATGGGATTTCTTAGTAGTAGTTACTGACAAATAGATCCGTCTGTAAAGATTAATATTTCATCAATTTACAGACAGCATTGCAGACATCCCAGGGGGTGTTTACACAGAGTCAGCTCCAGGTATTCAGGAGGTGGCTTTAATTCTCATCATTAGTGCACATACTGTATATAAAGTGTCTGTCCTGTCGTATACCACCTCCCTTTAATCATGGTTTAACTCATGCTGTCAATTTAAGTGATCAGATCGCTGATAGTGCTGCACACTTCAGATTATGGACAGAGTGTTTATAGTAGCTAAATTGCTTCACACAGACACATTAAGTAACGTGACAATGAGTCAAGATATGCTGTGTGTTATAATGGTCATAACAGCAGACAACACAGATACTGAATTTCTGGAATTTGCTCAAATAAAAAGGAGCTTGTAAAGCTACATTTTTCTAAAAAATATTAATAACAATTTTGAAATTTATAGATGACTTTGGAAATGTGATTTTCCTGATTATGAATCTATCTGACTACATTAAAACAACGAGCAAACACTTTAGCAATTTCTTTGTCAATACAGCGCAACTAAAAATAACAAGTGTATTTCTACGCCCTTGCATCGCTGGGAAATGGGTGGATGTAATTATTAACTGTAGTTTACTTCACACAACTTCTTGTTATTATTTACAGTCACTCTTCAAAGTGTGAACATGTGTGACACTCAGTAAAGAGGGTTATGAAAACAGGGGGGTCAGCATCTGTCGTCAAATTCAGCTCAGAGATCCACGTCGAGTGACAGCTTAGATTGCTATCATAAGTGCTATCCTATCAGAAATAAACAGAGCTGTCAGCTCCTTTCCATGCACACCCGAGGTGTCTGGGGTTAAGTAAGGACCTGCAAGAATCACCTAACACGCTGCAGGAGCTCAGACATGGAACCCCTCCAGGGTTTGAACTCTGATAAATATCACCAGGTTGTACTTGATAATTAAGAGAGAAATGGGGGAACGGTTTGATGAATGCACAAGGATTGTTTTTGCTGTGCAGAGACGTTATAATTTTTCAATATAAACACTTATACTGTATATTTTCAATTACTTCCACAATGCATTATTGTGATTTGTCAAAGTTCTAAATTGATGATATTGATTGATTGATATCAAAAATATAAAATAGTACATTTAACAGACTGCGCAGTGTATTTCAGACTGCAAGCTGTAGATACAGATTCAAATATTATTAATTGCTCCAAACTATATCCCACTTTGCTCAGTATCCGTATCTGAGTAGCTCAAATCAAAGTTCTTTTGTAATACAAAATACCCACCACAGCCACACATGAGGGGGGGTCTAAATATGAAACACATAAAAGTCCGACCAACAAATTTAATACCCACTTTACAAAAACACATTACAACCAAACACTCAAACATAATGAACGTGGTAGTAATGTACATTTTTTTTCTCCCCACTGAGTGACGGATGGTGCAATGCTGTTATTTTTTTGAAGAGGAATGAAAACATACTTCAGCTCACTGCTGATGATGTTAATTTCCTCTCAAAGGAAAACATGCAAATGAAATGTGTGAACACAATTAAGTAAATTGTTCTATGGAGGTGGGAACGGTTCGCTCAGGACAAAGTGTTTGCAAAAGGGAGACAGCACACAACTTGTTACACCTCCTGACTTTGTGTCCATGCTGGGATCCATTTACTGGTTTGTCACAAACCATTTCCACTGCAACATGAATAACAGCAATTTTTCGACGCTGCCTTTCAAATAATTTGCGAGCAAATGTGATTTAGTTGCACTAGTGAATTGTTAAACAGTGTGACAAGTAAATATAAAAGTGCATGACAACTTCCTAAATGAAACAAGGCCAACTGTGAAGTCGTACTATATTCCATAAGGTTTTTTTTTTTTTACAAATTACCTATACTATAATAATATTGTCAACATATTATAGAATTGCTGTAGAGCAAGTACTTACTTTTCCATCATCCTTCAAATGTATAATTGCTGAACACCAGATTTAGTTTTTATATCATGGTGCCAGATAATAACTGTGATGCTTTATGTATTGTTCTGTTCAGTTTTCATTTTAACAACAGGCATTTCACTAGACAGTCATTTTTAAACATTTGCAAAAGATCCTGAGCTACAGCCATGTCATACATTTTACAATCAATGACATTTTAAAGCTGTCATGATATCATCTTTTTAAATTTCTCAATATTTAATTTATGGCTAATAAATGTCATAATAGCAGACTATGTCTCCACAACAGAAAATGTAAAAAGAAAAGAAAAGTGTGTGTTTGAAATTTAGTCTCTAAATGGAAATTTGCAACATTTTGGGATAAATTCACGTCTATTGTCTATGAGGCAAAAATATTCATATTGTTGGAGTTATGCATGCAGAAATATGAAAGCAGTGCAATGAGAAAGAAAACTTCACATTAAGAATGTCAGAAACAGAAAGCAAAACCAAATTAAATTGGGGGCAAATTCTTTAACCTGCACAGGATACTTTGAGCCTAATTGATAATGCCACTTGTATGAAATTAATCACATTATTGTGCTGTAATCTCTGGACTGTGCTCATGTATTATTATCATTATTATTATTATAACCTAAATTAAGTAAACTTTTGAAGATGAACCAAACATGCACAAATATACAAAAAGCATTGCTGCAATAACAGCATCATTGCAAATATGACAAATATGAAATCATGACAACAATATTAATGATAATTCCAAAATGAACGTACCATAAATACTGGTGCTAGTGATCATGTCTTCAAGCCTAAAAACAAGAGGAGAGGGGAAAACAGCAGAAACGGAATTTTCACGAGGAGGAATTCCAAAGGTTGCTTCTCAATACAGGCACTTTTTTCCTCAGATATCGGATTTCACAAGTTTAAAAAAAAAACGCACGGTCCCTTGTTTCTTTCTTCAGGTATTCATTTAGGGTCGTGTAACTGAGGACAATGCAGACCAAAAAGGGAAACGGAACATGCGAGTGAAATGAAATAATAATTTGAAATCAGCAGCCCTGGACGGAGACGCAGAGAGCCACACAGGCACGGCTGGAGCCTGTCACTTCTTGCGCGAGTTGAAACGAGAGAATAGGAAGCATGTGAGAGGCTGTAGATGACATAAAACACACATTCTTCATGCCGCCTATTAGAGGAAGAGGCTAAACCAGCGTGATGCCCCCCTCCCTTTACTTTTAAAATAGATTACTTGCCAGCAGTTGTCCCACTAAGAGCGCAATGACAACCCATCTATTAACCTCCCGCCTGCGGTTATCGCGGCAAGTTTTATTCAGGCTGACATGCAAAAACTTCTCGTTGCAGGAAAGTTATTTAGGAGACCACTTCCAGACGTGTATGTAACCGTGTCCTGGAAGTGCAGTGAGGAAAACATTAAATGCAAACTACGTCTAATCCCGGAACTTTAACGCGTTTATTTTCTCTTTCCTCAGACGATGACAAGTCATGTAGCTTGTGCAAACGCAGAATGAGTGGCCACAGACTGCGCTGCAGTTTCTGTGATGCGCGACACAGTCTCTCGGCGAGCGTTTGCGCGTACAGGGCTGCTCCGTTTCTCTTTTTAATTGTCAACATCGCTGATAGACATGATAAGACTTACCTGTGTAGGTGCCAGAGCAGCGTCAGGGTTTATAGTACCATCGATCCGGTGAGTGCGCAGATGAATGGCTCGCGGAGGTTAAGCGCGGCTGCTCGCGATTTGAAACCATTCCAAGTTAGTGAGGGGAAGACTGACCACAGCCTCTGCCATGTTGGAATTCCAAACCCTGGACAGCTGCTCCGCTGACTGAAGGCAGCACGCGGCACACTGCGCATGATCTGTGCGGCGGGAGCCAAATTCAAAGAGAATCAAGCCTAATAAGCAGCACTTCACAAGCAGCCTATCATGACAACATCTCGCTATAGGCCCTCTCATGTATTCACTGTTTAATTGTACTGTCTGCACGCACTACTAGGGGACTGGCTTCACGTGCCCTGCCCTGTATAGTCCATCTGCACTGCTTGGCACTAACTGAGGTGCATCATGTACCTTTTTCTTTCTGTAAGAGCCTGTACATTTAACACACACGTCTCTCATTCATCAGTGAATATGATGTGTTTATACAAAGGGTTGGGCAGCTTTTCTACACATTGTTGAACATTGCTTCTGTCCAAGAATGACCTTTGACTAATCTTTGCCAACTACCTAGCCTATAGTCTATTCTTCTCTTCTGGTGCCATCATCTGCTGTCATCATAGGGGTCATTATAGGCTATGATAAAGAAATTGTTCGACGGATGGTAAGACATTATTTGCTTTCTTGCCAAGAGATAAATGAGCAACACATTCTCACGCTGACCTCTTGACGTTTGGTCATGGACTTTTCACGTCCACATACAACGTGCAAGATACCTCGGGTGCATTGGTTGTTGACGTTCTGGAACGCCATGTCAAGTTCTGCCTGTTACATGCATTGTCTTCTTTCAAAATACACTTAACAGGAAATCTAACGTTTACATACAGTCTCTTTCAAGATAACACTGTAACACTTTTTTTCCTTCGACAACAAACACACATGGTTGGGTTTAGGAAAAAAGAACAGTGGGACTTTCACTGCCTTAACTTTTGTCCTTGTCCTGCTGCATTTCCTCCTGACACCACCAGGCGCCATTAAACTATAGCTGCAACCGGCCGTGTATCATGCCAACGTTAAAGGACGCCTTTTTTCGTTGGTTTCTGACGCTGCAAGTCCCTGCCCAAGCACCCGTTTTTGACGACTTCAGAGAGACACCGAACTCAAGGAGGAGATCAATACCACATACACTATCTAACTATGAAGCCAGTTTTTTGGAACAAACTATGTATATGTCACAGTCATTTGCTGGCTAGCTTTTCTTAGCGTAAAAATCATGAACAGTTTAAAAGAAGATGACGTAGCCTCCAGGGGTCTCATTTCTAAACGAGGCCTGAAAGAGGTGTGCGCCACTTGCAACGCAAAAGTTGTGATCTATAAAAACAGACTTGCTGGTAGAAACTTTGACCCCAGCTTATGGACATTTTGGAGATGGGAAATTGGTGACGCAGATGGTGAGGTGGAAGCCTGAGTGTAGAAATTGTTGAATATTTTTTGGCGCACGCCTTTATTCACTTTTGTCCGTACATACATTTTTAGGAAGGATCCTGTGCATTGTTTAATAAGGTCTGAAAAATGAAGTCCATGCAAAAGTGCCTTATACCTGCATTCTTTCCAATAGCCAGCAGGGGGCAACTGCAAAAAAAGAGGTCTGATTGTATACATGTACAGTAGAATGCTCCACCAATGAGTGATAAAACCCAGGAATGAGTTTGCATTCTAGCACTCCCATTTCCCTTGTCTCAAAGTCAGTGGGTTTGAATGGGTTTTTGGTCCGATGTGATTTGATGTTTTTTTCTATAGCATACAACACATCAGTATAATCTGTATCTGTATATACTGACAGTGAATATCCGTATCGGTGTAATATACTAACTGCGAAATATCAACACGTGATACGTGTAATAATGTAAATTCTGCCATTCAGTCTGTCTCTTTATTATTATATCTTGCCTTTATTTTTTTACTGCTTACAACCAATAACTCAAGTGCAATATCAGTATTGTTAAACTGTGCAATATCTATACTTCCACGGTCAATAATCTTCTTATCTTATCTTATCTTATCTTATCTTATCTCATCTCATCTTATCAGTACATGCCCCTATATTGAATTTTCAAGATTTTACATGTCTTTAAAGAGACGGTTGCTAACACGTGGCTAAATGAGACTACAGAATGTCATCACGCCGAATGTAGCTTTACAGCCTCATGGTGGTGGTGACGTTAAGTCATGCAACTGTGGTGTAGTACATTTATAGCATAACGTTAGCTTTTTAGTTCTGGCGATTGCATTATGCTTAAAAAATCGCAAAAGTGGTGTTCATTTGTGAAGATCATCTTCCTGAATAAAACATCTAAACATACATTTTTGTTTGCCACCGAGCTTATTTTCTGCAATAATCCAAAATCAGTGGAAATATCCCATAGGCTTTTTGACAAGAGAACTTGGGTAATGCTAACTTTCATGTTGGCCTACAGAAAAGCGTCATCCCAGGAGCACGTTATAGAAGACTATGAGAAAATTGCTTTGCAGTTGATTCATTACCTCAGGAAACATTTTCCTAATGAATTTATGATCTCAGTCACTAGTTTTAAGTCTTCTGCAATCCAGCAATGATATTCATTTTGTAAATTACGGTCCCATTTAGAGTAAAATAAATGATAAAGCAGGGTATGTTTCAGGGCATGGCTACCTTGTAATGACAAGTTGCTACACCGGCGTTCTCAGTCAGCACCTCCACAACTCCACCCTCTCATCTAAATACGATCACTTCTGGCTCCAAAAAACAAAACAAGATGGCGACACCCAAAATGGCAAACTCAAGGCTTCAAAATCAGTGGGTGATGTCACGGAGGCTATGTCCACTTCACGGCCTCAATTACCTTCAGATAAAGCCAGTATTTATGCTAAGCTAACCAGCAGCTGCGTGGCTGTAGCTTCATACTTACCTGGCGAATGAAAAGTGGTTTTGATTTTCTCATCTTTCTCTTAGCAAAAAAGCAAATATAATGTATTCCAAAATATCAAACAACAATTCTTTCCAAAATTAAAAATCCTCTCTTCATTTGCTGATTGACACACATTATTGCAGGTTATTCTCCAGCGTTTCTCTGTTATCTGCACATGGCCTTGAAATGGGTAGGCTGATCTCTCCTTTGGGGGAGCGTTGCTCGAAGACCCTGGTTAGACACATGATATGAGGATCGGCACAAAAAGTCCCATTATGCCCTCTCATATCCATACCCAAGGCCCTCGGAGTGATGCATTGATTCAGCCTTCAGTACTCCCTTGACTGCACCATGCTAATTCCAACTGCATGAGCTCTTCTGAGAAATCCTACCCAAAAGGCAGGACACAGAGTGGCCACTGAGCTGCTCTGGACAATGACAGTTTAAGCTCATGCACTCCAGTATTTTTTACTGCTGCTGCCCCTGTTAGTGTTTCTTTTGTCATCAATTTAGAGACAAAAGCAATGCAGATTGTATCGAAACTACCACACAAAAACAGAGAAGTAGAGAAAATGATCATAATAACACTACGTGCTTGATTTCATTTGCTGTGCTGCTGATTAGACGAGGATTCTGGTGCTCATCATGGAATAATGTCCTGTTAATACCGAGCTGACTCAACCAGAAGCGAGTGTCCACGCTTGTAGGAACAGCCTGTGAAAATCTCTGTGTGCTGTGGAGGTCACGGTGAAAACAACAGCAGTGCATTTCCAGGTGTAGCCACGTCCATTGTATCCTTCCTCATATGGGCATGTTCAGTCTGTGCCTTTGTCCTTGTGTCAGCAGGCAGGACATTCTAAATTATTTTGCTCAGCTGCCTCCCTGAACTCTTGCTACAGCACGTCAATACACACATCATGCAGACACCCGCACATACAGCTACAGGGATCACAGTTCATGTCCATCACACACTTGAATCCTCCTTGACACAGATCAAACCTTGAGGAAATAAAAAAGTTAGCCAGTTGCTATGATTTGGTGTCAGGCAATTGCAGATCAAAATTTCAGATTATGGATTTTGTAAATGAGTGGGTAAAAAGATTGAAAGCTGTACGATTAAATTGAGTTGTTGATGTATTAAAAATAAAAGGTGGAAGCATATCAAAGTATTTTATAGATGAATATCAGGTTTTATTTCTACGTTTATTACATCTGTAATGAGGAATCATTGTTTAAAGGAATAAAAACTGAATGAATGTAAAACACATGCTGACATCTCCTTTCCTTTCCTATCCTGCACACACAGACACTCACACAAACACACACACACACACACACACACGGTGGAATTGTTCATTTCCCCAGGAATGAGGTTAGGGGTTTACATGGCACGTGACTGCCTGTTTTTTAACCTTCTGCCTACAGACTCTTATGTCATGTGTGATCACTTCAGCGATGTTGCTGGGCGTTTATTATTTCTGCCACAAAACACTGACTTTGGCGAAACCAGCTGCATCGAGCCTTTCCTCACAGGAGCGTGCATCTTGATGTAACAACGGAGACTTTTATTCCCCTGATCAGTAGTTTGTAGAATTATTGATTCATTTCCACGAGCAGTGATTGTTGTTAAATATTGTGCGATTAAAAAAAAAAAAAGCAGCTTGTAGCATCAGTCTTAAAACGATGTAAAAATATATATCAAGTCATTCTACTGGCACAGAGAAGCTTTCTCTTTTCTAAACTATCATTACAGAACTTAACCGGGTCCCCTATTAAAAGCTTTAAATAGCTTCCTTGGGGTGACCCTTTTCACACATCCGACTGTGTAAAAATACTTGTTGTTGTTGTAACAAATCCGATTTGGGGGTATTCATGGAATAATACTGTAAACAACATAATTTGCAGTAATGCTGCGCTGTATCTCTAGGCTATCACAAGCAGTGTTTTCCATCAGGAATAGAGATCTTTGAGTAGAAATAATTCACACACACAGGCTTAAGACACCGTAGTGTGGTCACAGCAATGAAACATTTAAGCGCACAAGCTATTATAGAGAAAAAGATGTGCAAAAAGTGTAAAATCACAGGCTTGATTTCCCACATTATTTCTAGATGTGTATCCAAGTCCCTGTATAGACGAGGGCTAAAATCCTAATAGGGACAAGCTTGAAGTGAATAGAGCCCACAGAGGATAAGCTACTAAATCTTGCAATAAAAGCAATGTGATTTACAGTAAATTCCACAAGGCTGACAGTGCCACAGCTGAGGGCATAAACACTCCTTTCAATGCTGCGCCTCAGCTCTGTCTGCTGTGAACTACAATCACACAGGCATGCAGCTCAGCAGCAGTGACTTTGATAAATCACCAGGAAGTCCCACTGTTGGCTTAAAACTAGAACTTGTTCAGTTGCAATTCTGCATTTGTCCCTCTTTAATGTGTATGGAAGTGGCTTTAGCAGTAATCTGTCAGTGATTGATTAGGTGTGGCCAAATCCCCTCTCCGTTCTCCTCTACTGGCTCACTGTTGAGCCACAGCTGTGTATTTACAGAAAGATGGCTGTATTAGGGAAGAGGCTGCCTTATTTACCTGCAACATAAACATGGTTACTTCCACTCGGGCGACTCCACACACAGGATGACCACCGGTAAACAAGAAACAAGAAGTGACATGTTCTTGTTGGTGCTGAATTCATGCACCGATGGATAAACAAACAGGCCTACGGACCTATGACGAGTTTGTTTTGGGGAGAAGAAATCGCATCTCAGGCTGTCATCCGTGTTTGTAACACTCAATAATCACTAGAGGTGAAGTCTAGACAGCAGAAAAAGCCCCACTTATATCTTAATGCAACACAATAACCCTTTATCCTGTGAAAAGAAAATGTATGTAACTATTAAAACATATTTATTTTGTATGTGACACAAGAGGTTGAAAAAGCAATTTAGACAGGGTGCTGGATATTGATCACACTTACCAGCAGATCCATTTTAATTAAATATTAAGAGAGTGTGCTGCATTGATAGCCACCGAGCAGCAACCGTTTCTTGCTTTTCTTTTGCCCGTCATTTAAAAAAAAAAAAAAAAAATTAGACAAACTAAAAAAGAAGATATGCTTTAATAACACTCACATGTAATTAGACTTGAAGTATTAAAGCATGGTCAGGTTGTATCCGATGAATTTTGTATTCAAAGAATATTTTAGTTATTTTTAAAAGAAGGTCTGAGTATGAACATCCGTGCATGAATTTTAATGGAGATACTTAAATGGTAATTATTCCACTCAGGCTCAAACGTAGGTAACAAATGGAATTCAATCAGTGTCCGTGCATAATGATGGTCATTAGGAGAAAGAAAATAATAATGACATCCTATCTGCATTAAACCTGCAGACACTTTACACAATGATCCTGCAGCCATTATTGATCTCCATGGAGATAAGCAATTGTCACTTTTCAGCATTGTGCCTGAATGTTAAATACAGCTCATTTTGTTTTTTCTGCAAACTATTTCAACCAACACTAAATTTTCATTTAATTTACTTCCCTACTTGAAATCCTTGGTCTCATTCCACATGATTGTAATTTTGGTTCATTGTCACAGCTGCCTCTCCTGTTACCAGTATTTTTTCCCTCCGCTTCAAGGTTTCATAAGGCTCACGAAAAATGAGCATCAGACCTGAATATGTCTGTAGAGATAGTTTATGGGCTACTCTTGCGTGCATATGTGAGTGTGCAATAAGTTATGCAATGCAGCCATCAAGAAATCAATGCACACTTTGTAAAGACTGTAGCTTCCTTCTCACTGCATTATGTTTTGCAAAGTCAAACTGAAGTGAGAGAGTAAAATGCCTAGATATTTCATGTATACCCCCCCAAAGACACAATGTCTTAGTTTCCATCTTTTTTTGTAACTCATTATTAGTTGAATATTGTAACAGTTGCTTACACATATTGTACAGTAGGCAGCTTGTATTGAGTCTCCTCCAAGATGGCCACTTGGTTGAATAATTAAATAAGATCTCCAATCAAATGATCCATGATTTGCATGCCTTCTGTTGCCAACTAGCTCCATCTGTTTGGTTTTGAGAGCTCTGACACAGTGGCTTGTGTGAGTGAAACAGCAATAATGTAATTGTGGATGTGACAGATACACCAGATGATGCAGGGACTGTTCGAAAGTCTGGTCCAAGGCATACTGTACAGCACGGTGTCATATGGTCTGTAAGAAAGCATGACAAAAACAGTTTCATAAAGGCTCTCTACTGTCTCCTCACTGCAATTAACTTTAAAGAGCCTCCGCAGTGACAACGCTCGTTCATTTCAATGCAGGCGTCCTGATGCTGGAACTGCGTTTAAAGCATCTCTTCAAGCATGCATCACAAAGTTCATGTATCTTAATTGAATAGCGGGCTTCAGAGCTTGGAGGGTGAAGGACAATAGTAGCAGGGCCAGTTTGGCTGGGTGCCAGTGGACAATGCAGAGCGGGCCTCAGCTCTCAGCAGCAGGCAGAGCCCATGCCGGAGTCCACATCAGGAGAGACAGCCTCCGCTGCTTTGATGGATCTGTCATAGCAGCCAGTGTCTGCCCTCAGCTGGGGTTCAGGTATTCACCACCAATAACGTGTTACTATCGCAGGTTAGAGTCTGAGTGTATTTTCTCTTGTTTGTCTCCCTTTGGTGATGTGTCTGAAGGACAATGCAGTACCTCTGATCACTTTATTTTTAAGATAGCGTGTCAGCAACCACTCCAATTTATTGTCTAATCACAGACAATTTTTTTTACAAGTTGGCATCCTGTTTCAAACTTCACACGAGTTCCTTTTCAAGCTTAAGACACTCCTGTCTCCTGTCTCCTTTCATATGACTTATAATCTCCACTAACATCATTTATTCAACTTTCTAGTTAACAATTAAACAGTATTAGGGCCAACAATAAACAGCATTGGAGCCGCGGTCAAAGATCTAGATGTTAAAATAGCCACTAAGACACAATTTTCTCCAGTTGTGGGCTTTTTATATTGAAGTACGTCCGCTTATTAAAACTAGTGATGCCAAGGTCATTCAATTAATGTCTCTCCCTTTTATCAGCTTCAGTAGCTCCACAGTGACTGAGTGCCACTTTGCCCATCACACTCAAGTGCTTTTGTGCCCAAGACTGAAGCCCACTATGATCACACGATGTCATTTTTAAAATTCCGGTTGATGGAAATAGGAGAGAAATAATGAAGATATTTAAAAGACGTTCTTCTCTTGTACAAACTGGGTATTATTTTAATATGGTCATCAATCTTATCGGTTATGATGGAATTATTCATTACCAGGTGAACTGCAGTGATAACAGGTTACAGTGACACCTCTGCTTTATAACAAAGTTTTACTTCACTGTTTATTTCAGTTATGAAACCTTGAAAGCAATGGTAAACATGTTCAGCTTCTTCCTGGTTTAACTATGACCCAGTGTGCTTGTCATGGCTTTGTGTGCATACAGGCATGGGGACTTTTTTAAACTCTTGAATGCATTCTATGTGTCTCCAGACACCTGGGACCATATCACACCTGTCTAATCTATTCATCTTATTAGGCCCTCAATCCCATCTAGTTCTCAAACTAACTTGTTTTTCAGGATGTTGTGGTGTCAGGATGTCAAAATTATCTATGCTTGTCTCTTAAAAGGATGCATAAGGTATGATTGTGTTTTTATTTTCAAGGTATACAGGTAATATTAGGAGAGGGCAAATGATGAGGATTCTATTTTTGCACAAAGTGATCACATATTTCAAGAAATAATTGAATTGAATTAAAGTATGGTTTAGCACTGCTATCTCTCAGGTCATGAGCTTGCGTGCAGACCACTGCACACATAATGCACAACCATTTAGCGAGACAATAACAATAAGTTATGGTGCCTGCATTTTAACACTGAATTCTAAACATAGAACATAGTGGGCAAAGGAAATAGCAAAAATGTGTTTGGGGATTAGTTATAACTAACTGAAACAGTAACTAATGGTTTAAAAGCAATATTGTTTTAATTTGCAGCTTAAATCTGTGTTGAATATGTGACAGGTCTCCACAGATCTGAGGTATGCAGGGGCGGAGCCAGACATTGTAAACATTTGGGACTCAGCCCAAACCTAGGGGGGGTCTGGGGACATGCTTTTTTTTCTCCATTTACAGCAGCTATATGCACTATTTTTCAAGCCATTTGAACAATTGCCTAAAAATCTGCACATCATTTGGGGAAAACACGACAGTTGCCAAGGAAAAAAATCATCCTGTAGAGCCTACATCCTATTTGTATCTAATCGTTCTCCAACTGTCTTCATCATTCAGAAAACAAAACACAATACATGTTAAGGATGACTAATTTCCATTCCTGCCACCTAAAATGAGGCAAAAATTATCTGTTACTATTTTTATGGTATGTATTTATGCACTTAGTTATATAGCAAAGGTAGGGGAGGAATTTGGCATTCATAGCAATACTAAATAATAAAACTTGATTTGCCAGTTTAGTCCAAGAGACTGAGAGGAAATGACACAAAGTTGAAGGTTTTTTAAAGACCTACAAGGTTTGGGGTTTTTGAGAAAACACTCCACCACTGGAGGTATATAGGACTGTTTGGCAAACACCCATGCATTTAATAAGGAACCCTGTCAAACATGCCCATATCTCAGCCATGGAATTAGCAAGCAAAATATTATCATAACCAATTGAAATTAAAAATAGTTCCACAAAAAATCTTAATTTTCCTTTTATTCTTTTTCAGGGCGCCAAAAAGTATTGACATTAAATCAACCAAGAACCCCTAAGATAAATAAAACATTAACTCCCTACGTGGGAAACATCCCTATATATGTGCTGAGCTTCTCTCCCAGCAGCCGAGTATAGCACAGACAAATGTGAGAGGGGCTTGTGAAACACACCGCCTGCAGTTGGATTCATTTTGCAAGGCAATGCTTTTCCAAACAGCTCCAAGACTTCCTGATCGGCTGTAATCCCCGGCTTTCACACATAAGTCATTGAGAGCGATGGAGTCCCCTCTGTTTACTCACTCCAAACCAAATGATCTTTCACAAGTAGACCACTTCAGATGTGAAATGGAATTTGCCAGGCTGTTCTATCCCAAGTCTATTTCTCTGTACGCTTTACCAATTCCCAAATAGGGTTCAGTCGCTCACAGGTAATGTCTGTGAGGATTGAGCTCGGCTCCTCTGCTGTTTTAATGGCCCACGGGAAAAGGTATTTGACGGAGGTAAAGAAGTGCTCTTAAGCACATACACAGCACTGAATTTCATTTTGTTTTAGTTGCTGTAATGCGTTTGTTCATTGGACAGTAGGGGATGTTTATAATAGTGTGTGAATTATTTAACATTAAAGCTGTTGTATTAAAATGACTTATATTGTTTCATTCAGATTAAATGCCAAAATTCATACACCTAATCCAGTTAATAACATGAAAAAAAAAGACAGATATTCATATTTCAGTAAATTATTTTAATATAAAATATAATGTGAGATAATTTCCTCTAAAAACAATACATGCTTACACTGTCACACGCTTACATGTGAGAGTTTAAAGAGCGTAGCTGATGGCTTTATCTTTCCAGTGGCTGACAGTGTTACTGCTTTGGTATGTAGTTATGATAAATGGTTGTTTTAAGAGGGCTGCATTTACTTTGTAGAGTCATTATGAGAATATTATGTATGAGAAAACAGTCATTAATATTCATTATAATTGCAAACTACTGAGCTGAATGCTGATGGAGTGTGTTCGGATGCCAGCCCAGGCCTGCCTTTTCTAATGTATCTCTTCACTGCATCTGTGCAGCAATAAATGTAGGTGTTTAGGAGGGTGTCTGTAACAGGATCGGACTTTTGCTCATTTTTCCACTCAATCAGTAAGCTCATGACACCCTTGTGGGAAGTAGAGATTAACATACAACGGCTATAACATGCTCCGACAGTACAAACATCACGATGATATGATATAAATTCAGAAATATGACCTATAAAATGCCTCACTCACTGTGTGTTTCACTTTTGCAGAATTCAGTGCATAAGCTGCCTCACAGTCTCCAAAGGATAGTGTTCCTATTCCAGTTGATAAGGGCTCCAATTTTGTTTGTGTCTGGTAATTGGAGCAATGTTGAAGTGAGGAGCACTGATACATTTCCCAGTCTATGTGTGAATGAGGCTGGCTATGGAAGGGAAAGGTCAGGCCCTGGACTTGCCTTTCTCCCCCAGGGCCCTCAGCAGTAGGGGCCAGAGAACACCACAAACAATTAAACATGTTGCTTCTCAGGGTAGAGCAGCCGTACTCCTGTTGGTTAGAGAAGTTTTTACCTTAGTGGGTTGCTGTTGGTCACTCTTCAGAGCAATAATCTGCAGGTCTGAGCAATCAATACAGCCACGACAGCTTCAGCTTCCATTAGCGCGGACATCTCTGGAGTGCCTGTGCATGAGCAGAGGAGCACAGAATAGGCATCAACTAACACATCCGCACGCACACACATACACACGCGGACAGATATATTCAAGCTCATGCACAGCATCACCCATTCACACATGTACACGGGCACTGACACTTGTATATACAACGATACACAGTCCTACGTGTCAAATACACAGACATAAACACACAAATACATATTCATACAAACATGTTTATATTTAAGGAGAAATAGTTCACTATGTTATTTTTTTACACATTTTACTGTGAAAAGAAATCCAGGTTCTGATATCATTTTTGTTTCAATGCAGTTTATTTGTCAACCATGTTTCCTATTTATTGGCAAAAACATGGTGATGCAATACATATCATGAACAGGGGTTACAATTGTTACAATAGCCTGCAATATTTCGCAATTCTTCCACATATAATTTTAGGAAAACTGTCAGTTCTAGCAAGTAGTTCTAGTTAAATGGCTGATGATTATAACACTGAAGGATCTAGCTGTCAGGGAGTTTAAATATAATACAAAATGAAGCACTGCCACAAACCTTTGCATGTAAACTATTAGTAAAACTTGATAACAGTGTTTTTAAGAATCAGTACAGTGTGTCAATATTTCCTTACACCTTTATCATATGCTACTAATATGCAACCACAATTTTGATGGAACTGTAATGCCAACTAAATAAACATAATTCAAAATGATTCAAAAATATTTTCATAAACGTATCTGCCAAGTTGCAACATATTTGCAAAACATGTGCTAAACTACAACATTTAATTTGTTTTTCTTCAATATCCAGGTTAGGGTTAAAGCAAGATCACCACACACCAACACTGCTTGTCTGTCCTTTCTTTAGACAGGAATCTGCTGAGAGAACCTGTGACTCTTGAATAGAATCTCACATGACACATGGGGCACACTGATACTGTTGTATGTAGATGTCAGATTTAGGCTTTAGTGATTGATAATTATCCTTCCTTCCCTTTTCATCCAATCTGCGATATATATACCATACCTTTTGCTCGTATGAATTCCCTTTTCATCCAATCTGCGATATATATACCATACCTTTTGCTCGTATGAAGCAGGTTGATGTTTGTCTTGTGTTTTTTTCTTTCTTCCCGTGAGCTGTGTGCACACTGTATTAAAGTCTGGGTTTAGCAAAAATAAATCTGCATCTGAGTTTGTCACATCACAGAAATGCAAGTTATTAACCACAGAGTCAAATTTAAATGATTGAAAAATTTCCAAGTAAAATTAGGTTTTAAAATCGTGAAAAAATAAGCAGTATTCTTTACTGTGAAACACTAGGGGAGTGATAGTCTCTTACACAGACGCCGATGATGTCATCACGCTGGCTGACTCTGTCGTCTGTGGACATTAGGAAAGTTGTAATAGAACTAGCGCTGGCTCCCAGCGGCAGTGATGTGATTGGATCCAAATCCGTGTACTTCCGTACTTCCTCGACCAACGGCTGATTAGCTTTGCCTTACACCCGCCTACACCGGAATTGCCGTTCCCCGAATTGTTGTCCGTAGTACAACAGAAAAGGAAGTGTTCAGTGCATCTCAAGAAGAGATTAAAATGGATATGATTTCATTTGATTCCTGCTATATTGCAGAGCTGAAACGTCTCTGTTACATGTAACATACGTGCCGCACCTATGGCAAGATACGTCACGTGGTCTGGATATCCACGCCCATTTCTATTACAAAACGAAAGACGAATGTCCCCAGACTCCCATTCCGAAGTAAGGGAGGCTGGTCACGTGAGACTAGGGGAGTGTCAGCTGAGGGAGCTAAAACTAAGATCAAGCTGCTGCGACGAAGGGACGGACTCTCAGTAGCAGCTAGCCTAGTAGCACAAAGCACACACAGCAAGCAGAAGAACTAGCAAACCACTGTGCAGCGACAGATTCTCGTACAGCAGCTAGCTTTAGCACAAAGCCCACACTCACTGCATTGAGCAGTAACTGGGGCAGGTGGCTGGATGCTACGTTCGTGACAGCTCTTTAGCTTGTGTTTGCATGATTGTGGCATTTAACAGAGTTGTTTATGTATGTCTTTATGGGACTAAATGAACTATAGAGCTTGTGGAGTATTTTCTAGCGTCTATAATGTGTTTAGAATTACTGTTTATCTCTGATTTTACTTTTCCCACTTCAACGTTATACCAAAACCACTCCCAGATCTACCACACACAGAACCTTGAACCTCCAGTATCAAAGTCCTACACTGTCTACAACATTAAGCACTACCCAGTGATTTTGGTGCATTACAAGAAGTTAGCATTTCAGTTGCTGGAGAAATGCTGCCACGAAACATATTTTGTAAAACAATTTAGAAGTATATGAATTTAAATTGTAGAGAGCCTTTTATTTCCGAGTCTGAGGGCTTAATTTTATGAATCACTTCCAGTTCCCTGACTTGGAGTCAGTAAGGAAAGTCAGCAGACCACATATAGTAGAGCATACAAATGTTTTTTTGCTTGTTTGTTTGTTTTGTTTTTACATAATATGACTTACATGTCATCAGCTGAACACCCCAAGAGTTGTGAGCATACACAAGAAGGCTGAACTGCGATCACAGCACCAGATTCCAACAATGTAAGGATACTAAGCAGCACCTCACTGAGAGCTATATAGTAGTCATCTGTATAGTTCCTGAATAGCAGATAATAACAATGCAGCCCTCTGGGCCTCTGAGACAGCACTGTGTGTGCTGGGGCTAGTCCATCTGTGTGCTCTCGCATGCTTTTGAGCTAGCACAGTAATGCACTCAACAAGTGAAACACCATTGGCATATCTCCAACAAGACACGGCCCCGAGGAAAGCAGTGCTACAGTAGCCTTACAATTACGCAAACAAAGAGATACCTTGCTAAATGCTTCCTTCACAACATAGAGTAGGATTTTGTCCAATTATTCCTTGATGTGAAAAACACTAATTGGTTCCCCTGCCTATTGTTTGTCATCGCTAACACCGTCAAATTGCATGTGTCTTATTACTCAAAGCTCTTAGTCAGGACGAGGAGAAAGCCTACCTGTGCTGCCTGAGCATTTCAGTTTTGGAGTACTTCCTGCTGTTAAGTGCTGTGCAGGGATGACTGCTATAAAGAAATGACTGAAACTGAAAATGAAGATATTCATCATGCAATCATATGATTTTCTATTATGATTGATTATTTTAAATTAATAAAAGGACAAAGAAAAAATGAGCATGAAATATTTTTGCCTAATGCAGACAAATGTGCCTCTTCCTTAGTGAGTTCTTTCTTCTTTCCTTTATAGGTGCAATGAAGAGAGCACTGCGCATCCATGCTGACAAACAGCTGAATGGATTTCCTCCTGTTTGTCATTGCCATGATAGTAGGACAGCAATCCTGAGTGTGAAAAAAAACCCCACTCAAGGTTGGTTTAAAAGAGAGCTGTTTTTCTTTTGCATTCTTATCATCAATAGCTTTATCGCTGTACTGACAATATGGTGCCGAACAGCCCTGTGGGAAGGTGATTCACGATCTGGATACACACCGCAAAATTACATGCTTTTGTACTGCAGAGCAGATAATGATTAATAAAAAGGTTCGGCGTAGTTTAATCCAGAGCAGAAACACTTTACACATCTATTGTTGTATAGAAGAGGTGTGACCGCAGCTTCCAGAGACGCCAGCTCTCTATTTTATTATAATGTTATGCGCTTGTCTGTCCTTTCTTTAGACAGGAATCTGCTGAGAGAACCTGTGACTCTTGAATAGAATCTCACATGACACATGGGGCACACTGATACTGTTGTATGTAGATGTCAGATTTAGGCTTTAGTGATTGATAATTATCCTTTCTTCCCTTTTCATCCAATCTGCGATATATATACCATACCTTTTGCTCGTATGAAGCAGGTTGATGTTTGTCTTGTGTTTTTTTCTTTCTTCCCGTGAGCTGTGTGCAGTCACAGTCCCCTGCAGGTTCAATTTCTCTTAATTGTTCAGTGACCTTTCTATATACCCTTAGCAATTAGCTGATGAGTTTGTCTGTGCTGTGGGTCAGTATCATTGGGTTGTAATCAACACAAACACAAGGAGGCTTTTCAGAAGAGCTTGGCTTGGCATTCAAGGACCCTTACCTTAGTACATCTTATTAATTACAAAACAATAATCAAATGGTGTTTGATGAAGGGGGGGATAACAAATGTTAACCTAGCTGCAGTGTACAAGACATACAGCAGAATCAGGAGAATGAGGTGGAAGATTTTCATCCCTGTAATTATTTTCCACAGAGGCTGTGAATGTGTGTAATATTACGTATGCTGCAGAGGATCGACTTTTTCAGCAGGCTTGCAGTTAAAAGACTTTTACTTAGTTCATTTTCCAGCTGTTGCCAAATGTCAGACAGGCCAGTGTCCACATCAGGTGCCATAAGGCTCTTTGGTTTTTCTCCTTAAGAATTAGCTCATGCATTCAGCTTCCAGATGTCAGGTCAGTACGGATGCTCTGCGGTGCAAAGAGCAACACTGGTCAAAACAACATTTTTAAAACATTTGAACATGACAACAAACCAGAAATTGAGTTACTGTACTACCAAATAGTTATAAAGTTGCACATTTTGAAAGAATTGTAATTGCTGCAGATTGCAAGGCTTTTTCCAACCCAGCAACTGTGATGTTCTTCTACTTTCTTTGGGCTTTTCTGCCTCAGTGTCTGCCTAAACTTGAAAACAGCTTAGAGGACGCACTGAACGACTCAAGTCTTTTTTGAGAGAAATGTTTCCATAGTATTTATTAAAGGTTTTGAGGTCTGCGCAATTGTTGTTTTTTTTTACTAAAAGACAGTTTGTCTAGTTGGAATTTTTGGGAGAAAACCTTAAATTAAAAATTAAAAATTAAAAATTAAAAATTAAAAATTAAAAATTAAAAATCAAATCAAATTAAATTAAATTAAATTAAATTAAATAAGACACATTAAGCTATTGTCATCTTTCTTAACAACAATTGCATGCTCAATTTATTCTTTTATTTTACACCACATTTCATCAGCATTTGTCTCCCTTGCAAATAAAAATGAATTGTCACCAAGTAATTAGTCCAGTCAGATAAATATAAATCGAAACATCTAAGAAATAAATAAACTTTGACCACAATTAATTCTTAAATGCATATATGCATACATAAACACCATGAAAAATGTCATTATATACCTAGCACTTCATCAAATATAATGCAAATATAATCTATTAAACACCATAATAATGCTAATGACAAACAGTAGCAAACACCTCAAAGTGCCCTCATTCAACAGTTCATGCCATATCTTATGAAAAGTTATGCACACGGTACGTATATCTTTTGAATTACTGCCATGATACCTCATAAGATCGCATCCAGTTAGGTTAGGTTTAGGAAAAGACTGATGGTTGGGCATCAACATGTTACATACATTTTGCTAATATACGTAACATTATGTACGTTACCTTAACCTGCTTTGAAATACTGCTCATGCTTTACTTGCTAAGGGTTGATCTTTACAAAAAAACATATTAAATACACTGAACTTTTTCCATCTTTGCTAATAAAAGTAGACATTGAAAATATAATCACATTTCAAAAAACAAATGACCTGTCTCTTAGAAATTATGTTTCCCAATTAATTGTTGTCTGATTTCTTTTTTCTTTTTTTTGTTGCTGTATGTGAGTGTGCTTTGTCCAGTGTTGCTGTGCTCTGCACCCTGAGGCCACCGTACTGGCCCCTGGGCAGAAATAGAGAGGGAGAGAGAACAACAGACTAACAGACAACAGGCTGTACTCATTATTGTCGAAACCAGCAATTAGGAATTTGTACAGCGATAGAGTTGACCAGCTTTATTCAAATCAAAGGTTTGGCAGTAGCATGTTAGTGATAATGGCTTCCAGATTTCCTCTTTGTGGTTCTGGACACTGATACATACAGTACTGTCACCAGACACTCGTTTAGTCCTACTTTGAGGGCAGCCCCGTTGGGGGCGGCAGCACCAAACAATGCTGTTGTGGTCTTGGTCAGCAAGTGAGGCAGTCATTATTGCGTTACCATGGAAAAGATGTGTCACAAACAGAGTTTTAACGAGGGTGTACAGCTCGGTAAACTATTGACTGAGCTGCTGTAACTGGGCCAGATTGCAGCACTGCTCCATAGTTTGTTTAATGAATTCCTTTAAAACCCAATATCAGTGCCCGTCCACTACACACAAGAAAGGTATCTGAACATTGTCATCATTATGTGTTCATATAGAGGCTACTGGTATTTAGGTGCAGATGTTTATCAACATGACACACTGTGATCAAGTACACCCGCCGTTCTCCCACCACCTGAGTTGTGATATTCCTTTAAAGCTGCAATTATCAGAAGATTAACAAGTTCATGCTGCTACGACAGGATGCTGCGAGAATGAATTTTGGTTCCAAGAGCACTTGGCTGTTTGCCACCGCTGAAGGTGACAGAAATCTTGCCGATCTTGCACGACAGTGGAGGGGGATGGACAGAGGCAGCTGGGTGGAGCTTGTGAATCTGAAAGTCATTGCTGTTTGGGCTTCCACCCTGCCCTTACTGCCCCAGTTCACCGGATCAGCTTTACTCAGCAGATTCCTCCCCAGTGGGAAACAGAGGAGAGGCGGCCGGCAGCTGAAAGCAGCCTAAGCAAGCACGTGGCTAAAGCCCCCACTGTCCTGATGCTAATTATTGATCAGATGATTAAGGCAGATGAAGAGATTTTTTTTTTCTTTTAAAGTGAGAGCTGTGATTGTGCTTCTCCGACTTGTCTGGAGAGAGAGCTGCCAAAAGATCAATACTTTCAATCACGCCAGAGAGCTCTTCTGTCAGTCACGCTGAGTAAGGTGATTACAATTGAGTCTTAAGACAATGAAGAACTTCGCGGGGCTTCCTCAGGCACACTCAGCCTCCTCGCAGGGAGTCTAATGAACTCAGACCTGCTAAATAGGCCTCCAAACCACTTCAGCGCAGATCCTGAGAGACTGGCCCTGCTGCACCGCTGCCAAACTCACCAGCTCTCACCTGTGAGCACACATGTAGACACAAAGGCACACATGGGCCAGAGGCAGCAACACTGTAACCCTTCTGAATAAAAGACAGAGAAACAGCACTGACGACCACTAAAACCTCTCATGGAGCCCTTATACAAACCATTCTTCCTCCTGTGTGTGGAGCTTGGAATGGGAAGCCGTGTGCTGGCAGGAGGTTACATGGTCAGAAACAGCAGGGAAACCTGACAGAATGATGGCTTTTCCTTCAGTATATTCATAGCACAGTCAAAGCAACCGCTGCTTTTTCTTCCTCTCTGACAAATGGATAAGTAGACGAGGAGTGTGTGTTTTCATACACACTATTTCAAACTTGTGGCAACTGTGTTTTAATGTCTTTTGACAGTGGATTGGATGTTTCCAGGCAGTGTCGAACCTTTTTTTAAACACGATCGCTGAGGAGAAATTAAGACAATTTTTGCCTTCTAGAAAATAATTAAATGATAATGCAAGATTGGCATGTTAAAGATTAAAGCTGTTAGACTACTTTCTTTTTAATTCTCTTTTTCTTTTGCACTGATGTCCACCTGTCAGAGAACAGGAGGAAGGAATTCAGCTGGAACCACAGGCTCTACTTAAAGCACTTCCATGAAAAAAGCACTCCTTCATTTTCTCAATGCAGTAAAGAAAATGCAAACATTTAACAATGGCTGACGAAATAAAGAACCCTTCACTGAAGACACCTTGAATGCACGCTGAGTGAAGACGCCTGCAAGACAAATAAAAACAAAGATTCAATAGTTTTGTGTCAGGGATGATTCTCTGTCTTTAACAGGCAGCATGTAGCAGCATTCATCCCTCTGTGGCTGACACCAGCCTTTCAGGGAGCAGGTGACTTGTTAGTACTCTAAGCAACAACGGGAACAGATGTGTCCCTGACAGTGGATGGATGGTCAGGGTCCATCTGGTCAGTGCAGCCCTGGACAGGAATGATGAATACAGCTTCATCAGTGAATAGCTGTCATCAATCGCATGGCGTGGCGATGGCCGGTGACAGCCACGCGCCAGCCCCGGGGGCCCCAGGTGTGGTGAGCAGAGTGCGGGCTGGCTCTGGAATGCAGGTCAATCAGGCAAGTCCGAGCCAATGTTATACATCGCAATGTTAAGCGCATGCATTACAAAGCAGACGAAGTGCATTGCTTAGTCCGTGGTGCAAAGAATCCGCTGGTTCTTTGATGCAAGCGAGGACTGGGTCACAGATTTATTTCAACACAGGGCTGTTACTAAGCCGCCGTGCTAAGGACGAGCACCGGGCGTCTAGACAAGTCATGGCTCTACATTGTCTTCCCCGGCGGTCCCAAATGAAATGTGCTGCATCCTTGTCTGCTTCAGTGCATAGACATGGAGAGGTACTAAAACACTGACCTTGCTCTGGACCATTCTGAATATGTTATGGCTCCCGGTTCCCTTGAACTGTCACAACTTTAAATCGACCACTTCTAATGGTTTCATACACTGTGTGGTGATCATTATGCAGGATGCGCCACCTGTTCTTAGTTCTGCTTTGAAACAATAATATCCTACTAGAAACCATACTATACATCCCTCTTATTGTTGTTATTTGTTTACTGTGGTAAGAAAAGACAAATGAATAATTGCAGCTAAACCTATGTGTCCTAATGGTCAGGCATGCCATGGTGGGTGTGTTCTAGGACCTCCGTGTCGGTGAAAACAGGTCGCTTCAGTCTTGGAAAAGAAATGACGAGTGTACAGTACATATCTTATAAACAGACAATGTCTTCGCCGAATGTATTATTTACGTAAAGTGTCAGAAAATTGGTGAACATGGCACATAATCTTTAATTATGAATAACACAAGAAGCAAAAGAGAGAGTAAATACATACAAGAGAACATTTTACATAAGAAGTAGATCCCTCCTTACAGCAGCATGACTTGCTCTGTTTCTTTTTCTTTTCCTCTTAAATCAATTACAGATTAATAGTCAACTTTACACAGTTGTCACTGATGTCATTCAGCCCTCATAAATACCCTGGCCGTGTGGTACACTATCAAGGAGAGGGCCTAAACAAAGTGCACAGATGACCTATTAGAGTGAGACAAAGTCTAATACATATTTATTGGCACATTTCACCTCCACTCTTGCTGAGTGTGAGTCTGAACCACTTTTAATCCTTTAAAGTCTGCCAGTATTCAAAGTCCCCATCAATGTTTTTTACATTGTTTTAATTACATGTAGTTCAAATAACGTGAAAATAGCATTTTCATGCTTATCAAAATTGAAAATTTAGCCTGTTTTATCCAAGTGTTTTCAAATATTGGTGCTCAAATAGAACTTTAACAGCACAAGAAAACACTAATAATGTGTGCATATGACTAGAACTGTCTGTAAAGCAAGCAGTGTCAGAAGATTCTGATCCACAATTCTGGATTGTGGTGGTGTCCACAAAAAAAAAAATCTCTAAAATTCTGATTGCTGGATGTTTGTTTATAATAATAATAATATATATATATGCTTTATTTTGTCCTCTGAAAACATCACAGTTTGTCCACATGTGCACTCACCTTGAACGATTTGTGAAAAAATGAACAAAATTTCCCAGAAAGCAATTTCACACTAACAGTATTATCAGAAAAAAAAGGTTAAAGTGATGCATTGTCATGTGTTGGTGTAATCGAGATCAATTTATTTGCATGACAGTGAAGAGGATTGCTTGTCAGTTTTCTTTTTCTTTTTTTTTTTATTCCTTTGGCTTGATTCAGGCATTTTCTCTACGAGCAGAGAAAGGTGGTGTAAGCCAGCAGAGAGCTGGTTTTGTACATTTTTGCTGCCCTGTCGTTTTCTCAGCAGGGTGTCTCTTGGGAAAATCAAGCGGAGGGGAAGGCCATGGGGGGAGGGTCTGGCAGAAAATACACACACACACACACACACACACACACACACACACACACACACACACACACACAAACACACACACACACACACACAGGCATCACATCTCCAAAACACATCGAGGTGTCGGCTGTCTGATGCCGCTTACATGTGATTAAGCCTCTGCCTCTAAACAGGCTACGTCTGATGACCCTGCTGGTGTGTGTATCCAATGTGCTGTAGTGCTAGCTCTCTCCCTCTCTCCCCCCTCTGTTTCCCCCCACCCCCCCCCCCCACCCCACCCCGACCCCCCCACAGATGCTGCAGATGACCGTCTCAACAAGAATCACTCTCATGTTTGAAGCTACACTTTGCTTTGTGAGGCTCCCTGAAACTGACATTAATCCACTTTTTCTTCTATAGACTGACAAGAGCATGGAATGGAGGTGTCACACTTTCAGGGGGCAGTTGGGCTTTGACGGCCCTGCTAAAGCACTGTTGCTGCCTGTAACAGTCAGAGCACTGCAAATTGGAAATCCAGAGGAGATCATCTGTAAAGAACACGTCTACCGGTGGTGTAGGATACAACCGAGCCAGAGTGGGGAGATGAGAAAAAGCCGGAAAGCAAACAGACGAATAAAAGCTTTCCGGTCATTCTAGCGGAATATAACCAAGAAATTTCCACAGCGAAAGGAAAAAAAAAATTCCAAACAGCACACACATTCTGCTTACAATTTTCCCATGAGACATTACCACAAGAATGTAACATAATACAGGTAACATAATGTGTCATGTCTGGCCATTCAGCTGTTTGTCAGAGAGTGTGTGGTTCACATCTTGCTGATCTTCAAACAAAAAACTCTCCATCTCCCCGACATCTGCTGGGATGTTGAGTTTTACCAGGCTCCCCGAGTATTTATTAGAACATGTGGGGCAAATTGCATTACCTGAAGGAATTTGACCAGGTCAGATGCAAAGATTAACTACACGTATTAAAGTAATACTTTTCTTTGGAAGGAACATATTGGCTTCTTAGCAGGAAAAACCTCGTTATGAGTTCATTCCATCACTGACCAATATCTTGGGATTTCAGAGGCTATTACTTTATTCTCATACATACTATGAAGCTTGTTGGGAGTATTGATAAAGGGATCAAATCTGCTGCTTGTTCGCGGGGCGCTAATACACCTCATCACAAAACGGGTTGAATTTTAGATTTGCAGGAAAAGGACAAGCTTGAAAATACAACTTCAGAAACGATTACATTATATATCAAAGGGTGTAGTAGATCTATATATATCCTTGTCTTTTTTTTTTTCTTCTCACAATAAATGGTTTATCCAACTAGACAAGGTACGCTCCACCAATAATCACAGCTAACATTCTTAATTAAAAACCAATTAAGCAAATGTTACAAGTTTTTCAGCTTGGAAATGTTGAAGGGGACCAATTTTGCTTTTCTTTATTTGTCATATAAAACATTACAATGATAGATGTTCATATTAAACGTGGCCAAAGTTTCAAATAATGAGGTGAACATTTATAAAAATTCCTGTGAGCAAAAAGCTCAGGCCTTCAACCGTTCTGCACACTCTATTTCCAACGATTTGTTCTACTTTGGCAACAAGCTGACGTCAACAGTCGCACTGAGACACTCTTCATTGGTGGTAAGATGTACACTGGGTTGTGGCTTTTTGTAACGCCACCACAACCACCGTAGTATAAAAAGCAGGAAAGTCTGTATGGGTGAGTGGGAGGGGACATGGATGGGTCAAACACACCGGACTTTCACCCAGCAGGCTGCTGTTTGTTTCCTGTGCGAAACCAAAAGTCAATGGATTTATTTTAATAACAACGTAGTGTGCGGGTGTGTCTCAAATCACATACTTCCGTTAGTACGCTTCTATGTAGTATACTATGTGCACTATGTAACCTACACATTGGCGCAGTGCGCAAATTTCGACAGGGTAGTGTTGTCTCAAACCAAACACAGCAGTTGTGCACTCACCGGAAATGACAACCGCAATTTAGCTAGTTAGCAAACTAGCATTAGCATTCGCGTTATCGTTCACAGTACCAAATCATTAGAGACTGCTAAATTAACCCAATAAACATACTGCTGGCTTATACCCAACAACAGTATAGTGGTGCTTAGTGAAAAAAACACATGTATTTGTACAATGCCTCGCACAGTCCTTGGCCGCTATTTCCAGTTTGAAAAGTGGTCCCTCCCCTTCCGCTACGTAGCCAAGATGGTGACCATTGAGGGCGAGAAGTGTCCATAGTTCCACACTCAACTTCTTGACCGTTTTGAGTGCACCATCCAGGTACTCACAGTGCACTGCATTTTTAAGTGTAAGTACAGAAGTATGCAATTTGAGACACAGCATGCTTGTACGTGTAGCATGCTACACTAGTGACGCATGTCTCGTGACATGATATAACGTACCATGATGTGTTTTACTAAAGCTAACCACATGCATTTGTTGGCTAAACTTAAGGAAATAAACGTAAAGATGAAGTGTTTTACTGATGTGGTATAGCCTGAGTGTCAGACTAAAGCTCCCAGAACCCTCCATTGAAGCCGATTTACAAAGGGGAGGGAATTTGATTTTTCCCTAACCAATCCGTAGAGATCAAGGACTCACCCAGAATCTGACATCATTAGTATCCATGCCTCAGGGGTGCCGAAAACAAGCGAGCATTTCCCGTTTAAAATGCCTCCGTCGTCGTGCACGCCCAGCTGCATCGCCGTTAAATGCAGTTTAGCAGCTTCCTTAATTTGGTCCTCCATTAACGCGAGTAGTGGCGAAATACCTCGATAGCATCAAGGGCTCTGTTGTTAATGTGGCGTTGATTGGCTAATTGCTAGACCCGCCCCCACCCCCGGCGTTCATTGGTCCTTCCATCGTTTGGACGAGATAAATCGCAAATTCATTGCAGTATGCCAGACCAGAGATGCAAGCCTACTCAGTTGAGTGGGCGGGGTCTATGGTCTGGAGCCAGGCTAGATGTGGTACGTTTATTTGAAAAAGACTGGATGCATGTAACAAACAGAAACTGTACACTTCCTGTGAAAATGGAAATGTATTTTGAAATGACACAATACATGTAACAGGTGTCAGTTGAGATGCCGTACGTGAACATCTAAAATCAATGCAGGAGGCTACCCAGCATGTCATATTGGATATTAGGGTCCACTGACGAAGTGGTGGTATTTGACGAGTTGGGATGGGAACAGGTTGCGTCAAGTGTTTAAATTATGTAGCCTCACTGCTACATGAAGCTACATGCTACTGTCAGGGAAACATGTAATCTTGTTTGCAGATGTTGTTAATTTGTTCTCCGATTTCGGATCATATTCCTGCTGCCAGTGTTCAGAAGCTTTTACTGGTGATTTTTAATGGGTGACAGTGCTGCTATACACAGTCACTGCCGTATGTAGTTACATGCTAACCTCTGGGAAAAATGTAAACTTGGATATGGAGTTCAGATTATATTCTTGATGGTGTTTAGGTTTTATTTTTTTATTTTTAAGTGACACTATTCTCTGTTACAATCATTCCAAACATTGACAACTCAAAGCAGACTGGGCTTTTTCGGGAGGCGAGCTCAAAGAGACAGGTGGTAAAACTGAGCGTTTCAGACAGAGGGTGAATACAGGTGTTCCAGCACAGACAGTATGAAGAAAATAAAGTGTTTTTTGAGCACTAAAGCATGTAAATATGTTTGAGTAAAAACCCTAAATATGAATCTGAAAAGAAATTATAATAGGTCTTCTTTAAGTTTATGGCAATACTGTGTTTTTTGGTTTTACTCTCCTTGTCTTGTGGAATGCCAGCTACAGCGACAGCTTTTCTCTACGATCAAGGCCGAGATCTTTGCTGTTGGGTAGAATCAGTTGAGTCATTTAGATGCCTTGCTTATCTAATGGTTTGGCGATGGCAGAAGCCTTCAGCTTGCATTAAAGTAGACATCAGCCCACGAGAGAGAGAGAGCGGCCCGAGAGAGAGAACTACAGTACAAACTAACAATGGCAGCTCCAGTTTTTTTTATATTTATAGCGCCCAGCAGGTGTCAGCCACAGCAGTCTCTCTGCCCCCTTTGACACCCCATGGCTGCTCCGCTCCACCGTATGAAAGAAAAGCGAGGGGGAGGGGGGGGCAGCTGCCGCCTGGGATTAGGTACCTGAATCCAATCTTGAGGAGCAGTGGGCTCCAGTGGCGTTAAAGTGTTTTCTGGAGAATTTCTCATGTTCCCCACTAGCTGATTATTTCCAGATTTTAGTTCTGCCTCAGCGGAGATGAGCTCCACACAGTTTTGCCAGTCGTGGTTAAGATGTAGCTTGACACTCACTGGCCACACTCAGATGAGTTGTATAATCCCATTTAGAGAAGCACATCCCACAGGCAAATCATAATTCCAACAAACTGATATTAGTGTTTGTCAACATGTTGCATACAATAATGTTAACACTACATTTAAGATTACACAGTGGGTAAATTGGTCATTTTTTTTCTTTATAGGTGAGATCTGTGTTTCAGTCATCAAAACAAAGGTATTCCCTCTTCACCTCTCTTTGCCTTCTTCTTTCACCAGTGTCAGCACTGCTCTGTCTACTCTCGCTCATTAACCTTGCTTGTTCTTCCACTTCATAGCCCTGCTAATGTGACCCCCCCAACTCTTAGAAGACTCTAAAACCCTTTGAATAACCAAAGGGAAGGAGGTAGTTATAGCAATGTAGCTGTGCAGTGATTGGCATCCAGCAGAAATCACGCCAAATATGTAAGATTTAATATAACAGGGCAACCTCAGCTAGAACACTGTGCAAAGGTATGTGCATGGGAAATACATTTTAATTTGATAGTTTTGTCATTATTGTTTTACTGTAATCTATGGGTCCTACGTGAATTTAAATTAGATGAAAAGCAACATTTTTCTCTGTTATTAAATTAAGCAGTTTTACCCTTGTTTTTATGAATATAGAAGTTGTAAATAAATTGTAATCAGTGTCAGACACAAGGGGTTATCTCTGGGTCTGACAAGTGAATCTATTGCAGAAGTAGAAGCACCTTAAACCTGCATTTTTTCCAATGGTCAGAAGGGGGCGACTCCACTGATTGCAAAAAGAGGTCTAGTACTGATTTTTCACTGGATTTATTACCTCAGTAAACATTTTCCTTATTAATTTATGGTGTTAATAACTGGTTTTAGGTCTTCTTTGATACAGCATGATGTTCACTTTGTAAATGATGGTCCCATTTAGAGTAAAATAGACTATAAAGCAGGGTATGCTTGTGGGTGTGGCTACCTTGTTAAGGTGCAACCACAGTGGTGTCGTCGGATTCTCAGTCAGATCTACCCGTTTGCTCCTCCACAACCCCACTCTCCCATCCAAATATGGTCCCTTCTGGGTCCATAAAAACTGGCCAATGGCGATGGCCAAAATGCCAGATTTGTGGCTTAAAAAACAGTAGTCCTCAAACCAATGGGTGATGTCACAGAGGCTACGCTTTTTTTTTTTGTCATTGTCATGATCTAGTACAACACTGGGACTCAAAACACCAAGAACACTTCATCAAATCCAAATTTTTACCTAGGAGGTCAGGGGTCATACACATGAAGGCAGACAGCGATGGCAGAAAAATCCTTTTAGGGAAATCACACAAAAAGCAAAGCCCATAAGTCCAAACAAAGAAAAGGCTGGAGAGCATGAACACACTAGGGTGATGATGACAATCTGGCAACTGAATGGGGGAACCACTGGGCTTTAAATACACAAGAGCTGGTTACTAACTACACACAGGTGAGCTGAACAAGACAAAGGTGAAACACATGAGGTAATCAACAAAGGCGGGAAAACTCAGGAAATAAGAGAAACAGTAAACACAATGAGAAGACATTTCAAAATAAAACAGGAACACAAACTTGACAGAATATCACATTTCTTTTAATTACATTATCTGATTGCTCTTCTTTTACAGTGGTATAATGGCACCCAGCTGGAGAATCAATGGCACAATAATAATAATATTCTGGTATAAACAATTCTTTTGGCGCAAGTGCTGATTCATTTACATTTGTTTGCAGTTGCTTGGGTGTATTTTTTAAGACAAATTGCCTTATTTTAAGAAAAGCCGATACAAGCACCAAAACTGTGTTCCAGTTTGCAAACCAGTAAATGCATGCACCACTGTACTGTTTTCTAAAAACTTTGTAACACACAACATAATCACATATTGGTGATGTCTAAGTACGTAATGCTGTCACAGAAAAACAAACATCAAACATATTTAGTGGTGACAAACAAAAAATACAATTATTTCGGTTTATTTCTGGGCGGCACGGTGTTGTGGTGGTTAGCACTGTCGCCTCACAGCAAGAGGGTTCTTGGTTCAATCCCGGGAGCGGGAGCCCTTCTGTGCGGAGTTTGCATGTTCTCCCTGTGTCAGCATGGGTTTTCTCCGGGTACTCCGGCTTCCTCCCACAGTCCAAAGACATGCAGATTGGGGATGGGTTAATTGTTAACTCTAAATTGTCCGCAGGTGTGAACGTAAGCATGAATGGTTGTCTGTCTCTATGTGTCAGCCCTGCGATAGTCTGGCGACCTGTCCAGGGTGTACCCTGCTTCTCACCCAATGTCAGCTGGGATAGGCTCCACCACACCTGCGACCCTCAAGAGGATAAGCGGTTAGAAAATGGATGGATGGATGGATGGATGGATGGATGGATGGATGGATGGATGGTTGGTTTATTTCTCCATGTTCGTCCTTCCATTTACATCAGGATTCAACCTAATTCCTCGCTTTGCAGTGATGTCATCAGGACATGACCTCAGTAAGAGGCCTGGACATGAGATTTGTTTGTATTATTTGCATTTATTGGAAGGTTGGGAAAAGTGGAAGACCTTTAATTGTATATTCTTGGATGGGTTAAAACCTCCCTACATTTGAATGAACTTCACATTGTATATACGGTAGCCTACAGGTGACACTAATAAAACTGGGTAACTGTTGCTTCCATACAGTGCGTAACAACATAACGCAGTACTGTAATCACATTACATTTTTCTGTAATGCAGTAATGCAATGTGTTACTGTTCTAAATTCAGTACAGTTACTGATAAAAATGTCATTATGTCATTACTTGTGTTACATAAGTTCTTTTCTTTTTGACAACTTTTGTTGAACCAACTGTGTGTCCTTTTATGTGACTTGACTTTCTTCTGACTGTGGAATCAAAAGTTTTGTACTTCTGAATATTTTCACATTGTGAGTGAGCAGACACAGCACAGACAAATTTCTCTTCATTAGGAAGAAGTCTGACAATACTGTGAGTGGAGGACTTTCAGGGGAAATCTGTACCGCCAGTGTTCTTCAGACTATACTGTCTAGTTTTGTGAAAACTTTAACAAATCCTAAATAATGTGCAAAAAATGTATTTGAAGTTTAATGGGGGAAAAAAATCCCCATGCAAGCGATGCAGCTGTGCACTTACTGAACATCCAGTAACTTCTACATATATACGTACAGAGAGAGAGTCAAAGAGTTCACCGCACCAGCCAAACCAACTGATTGCTATGTGATCACAGCAAAGGTACAAAAAATATAGGACTACTTGCATGTCAGGTACCATAGCAACCGCACAAGCTAGACTTGGGTGCTGCCTTACAATTAACCCCTTTTGGGTTTTTTTACATTGAAACTATTTCTGGTTGTGTCATCACATACAATGTTTTCACCCATTGCGTATTTGAATGTATTTTCTTGACTTGTGTTTTTTGTCTTTCCATGAGTAGATGTACATACTAGCTGCCGTTCAAAGATCAGAAGTCTTGATTGCTGACACAGCTACAACAGTTTAAACGTAAAACGACAAAGAAATGTTTCATCCTGTTTTGATTTTACAATGAAACACAACGTGGGCATAATTAGTAATAAGTTTACGAGTGGCACGCTTGGTTATGGTGAGAAAAAAGATCATGTTTTGGCTTAAAATTTCCAGTTTTGGGGGCACAGTCCCTGTAGGAAAAGCAGCCACGTCTCTGTAAAAACAACCATTACTCTGCTGGAATGACAGTGACAGGTCATTAAAAAGCCTCTAGAAACACATTAATGACCAGTAATGACATGCTAAACACAACTGGTTTTGTTGTTTGTGGGTCTCAAACAGTGGTTTGCAGTGGTCTGCAGTTTAGCAGATGTCTGGCCTATGTGACACACCATCCACCATCACCTTCAAACTTGATATGACATGAATGAAGTGTGCAAATGAAACATATTGTGATTTGCAGAAATGTACAATACCAACATTTTCTTCTGGCGAATGGGTCTCTTAATAGGACCCAAATTGAATTGTATTATCCTGAACCTTTGCTTGGTATGCATTTTCAATTTTCTCAGCTGTTTGAGATAATGTAAAAATGAATCATTGTCAACGATAATAAATAAATAAATAAATAAATAAAGTCCTAATATCCTCAAATGAGACAACAATAAAATCCAAATGTCCTTCAATAAGCCAATGAAAAATTCCCAGCATCTTACCTTGTTACTGTTGCTAAAATTAGTCAAATTTGTATGGCATAGCAAACTAAAAACATTATTAATCATAAATAAACAAAATTCAACCATCAGATTTGATCAGGTTTTGTACCTTGTCCACGTGTGTTTCGGGATCGGCTGCAGACTGACTAATTTGATGGCTGCCATCTTGTTTTTTTACATGAATTAGAGTATTACTACCACTAGATGGTACAAAAAAGTGTCCACAAACAAGAACTAGAGGTCTAAGTTAAGCAGAATGACGCATAGGGTCCAGTAAACCCAAAATCTAATATTCTTATGTGTGGACACAGGGTCTCAGGAGGCTTTGGTTACACATATTTGGGAAAGTTCATTATTCCCCCCCAAAATGACTACTTTTTACACAAGTAAAGTAAGTAAGCAGACCTTGTCACACAGTGGAGGAGCCCTTTCAAGACAGACATTTTCATTTCATGGCTTGATAATGGTCCTAATAGCCTAGTAAGTGTGGCAGGCCCCTACTAACCCATATCTATGATGCTTCACACTTCTGTCAAAGGCCATTTGTGGCCGATATAAACAGGAGGATTGTTTACAGCAAGCAAAACCTGACTATTGTTTTTTTAGACTTACTTCAATTCTTTTAACATGCTCTTTAAGATGTAGTCTACCAATGTCAAGAAACAGTTTTAAAGGAATGCTTCACCTAAAAAAGTTAATCATGTTGTGTTACCTTGAATTTGTGACACCTCTGCAGAAAACAGCAAACACATTGATTTTTTTATTGACTGGGGAGCATATATAACAACAGCAAAACTATATTAAAACATCCAGTTACAAGCTCTCACACAACTTGAGTAATATAATCCAAGAGCCATTTATCCAGTCGTATGCTCAGTACTTCCTGAACTCCTGCATTTTCAATTTAAAAAATGTAGTTTTGTAGTTTGGCTTTTAATGAGAGTATGGATAAGTTTCCCTTTGGGTTCAGTTTTAAATAGTAAGATTTTAGCCTGTGCTTTGGGAAAGTACTGACCACACGACTGGATAAATAAGACTTGGATTAAACTGCACGAGTTGTGTGAGAGTTTGTAAACCAGTGTTGTGCTGTTGTTAACCGGGTCCCCAATCAATCATTAAATCAATGTGTTTTCCATGGAGGCTGCAAGAACAACAAGGTTTTCTGCACAAATTCAAGGTAACACCACAGGACTAATTGATTTACAAATGGTTATTTAATGGGTGAAATATTCCTTTAAAACAATCATAGCAGGCCTCCTCATGGTTATCAAACAAGGCAGATGGCACATTCACCAACAGATATGTACAGAGCCATATCTCAATGGAATAGTCTGCCATTCTCCATATTACAAGAGTGAAAAGATTCTGAGAAACAACTAAAGTGGTTATTTTTTTCTACAACATAATTAGATGAAATAGGTATTAATAGTTTTCCTTTCAATTGTTTTAAATGATTTTTCTGTCAGTTCTTCCTATTTAATGTTTCTGTGTCATATGTTTGTTTTTATTTCACTGGTCTGAGTGTAATGATGATGATGTAAATCATTTAGCCTGTGGTGTTAATGCAAATAAACTAATAGCAGTGTTTAAAATACATTTACATAAATACATTTCAGCATTTTTATGAAACACGGATAGATGAACTCTCTGTCATATTCTTTTGCATATGCCTATATGAAGCAGCAGAGTTTCTTTATAGTCACTAAGGTCTTATGTTGTTGTCCTGCTGTAAATAAACTCAAGCTGACAGGTACACAGTTTATCTGTACAAAAGAAAGGTGTCAAATGTGTTTCCATTGTTACTGTCTTATTTGGTAGAGTTTATGTCTTTGAAATGTACAGTTAAATAACTTGAGTGGGTGACGATACAAAAGAATGCAATTAGCAAGTGCTGATTTGAGAAAGACGTGTCTAAAGGAGTCATAATGATACAGATGAATGAGTCAGAAACCACAATCCAAAGGACCACGACATCTGGGCAGAGCTTTAATTCTTGGCTTGCTTAAGCATCAAGAGTGAGAAAGCCAAGAATTAAAGCTCTTTGATGTCACTATTCATTGCGAGATGATGACACAGTCAGCGCAGCAAAAACCTTAGTGTTCCTGCTAATGATGACAGAAGAGGCCAACATGGCGGCAAGATCCAGGGGAATTCAACAAAAATGCTCATTAAAAGGTCTAATAATTAAAATATTGATTAATTAGTCTTACATTGATTTACAGTCACACTTTATCAAAGCGTGAGGCTCTAATTACCGTGCCATTATGCCACAGGCTGACCTACTCAGTTTTTGTCACATGTAATGAAAAAGAACATTTCTTTAACTGCCTTTTAAATTTTTGACCTGTAAAATTTTAATGGGGAGTACAGTGGGTGTCGAATCTGGATTGGCAGCAAAGTCATGGGTGGCTAATGTCTGTGAGTCTGGTTAAGTGGCTGTACACACCGGGAGCTGGAACACCTCTCCAGAGGGATTGGTCAGGGTTACCCTGTTTAAACAAAATTGCATTTGCCAGCCTCTGCAAAGGCACAATGAATAATTACACAAAACTTGACTTCTCTAGTGTTTCAGTGCACTTTTTTACAAAGCATTAAAACATCTGTGAAATACCCCCCAAACTGTTTTTAAGAAGCATGGAAATGCAGTTATCAAAGTTCTTTGATACAAGCACTTTTTGTGGCTGGCATTTGGTGGTTAGTTAATGAAGAGGTGTTGAACAGGAATTGAATCCTATTTTCCACTCCATAGAGTCAGAAAATGGTACTTCAGACACTCAGGAATCCCAATTTTCCTCCTGAAATTGGAAATGTGTAGACATGAGAGTGAGGTGCAAATCATCAACAAAGTTTTGGCTGACCAGTGGCAGAGTGCAGTGATTGATTCAACTGTCCTCACATCTTTCTCTGTCTATCACTATGCAACAAATTATGCCACATAGAGTATTTTCTATTTCTCTGTATAAAATGAAAATGTCAGTGCAGCTCTGGGTGTTAAAAAGCAGGGGCGGAGCCAGATGTTGTAAACATTCGGGGCTCAGCCTAAACCTAGTGGGTTACGGGGCACGCTCCCCTGGGAAGAATTTTTTTCCCATTTACGGCAGCTACATGCACTATTTTTCAAGCCATTAAAGGTAACAGGATGCCTACAAATCTGCACATTATTGGGGAAAATGTGACTGTTGCCAAGGACAAATTGTATCTAATTATTTTCCAAGTGTCTTTATCACTTGGAAAATAAGTGAACAACTTTTCACTCCTGCCACCTAAAAAGAGGTAAATACTGTGTAATGTTACTGTTTTTAAGTCACATTCAATGGCGTATGGTAATTACAAAGGGCCCCAGTGCATGCTATTATGCACATATCGTCTTGTCACATTATCAGAAACTTGACACTGAATAATCAATAAATAAATCATTGCATATCTGTATATAACAAAAAATACCAAAGAATATAACAATAAAATGAATTATTAATTTAACATTTTTAATAGTTGATTTATAGTTACAGAATAATTGATTTATAGAAATGTATCATATAATTGTTGATGTATAGGTAAAGATAGTATGGAAGCATATCATTTTGTTACAGATGCCACTGACTGTTTTACAAGATAATAAAAAGATGGAGATGGGTTTGCCTTTTTCCAAGGGCATATAGCAAATGGCACTGTCTTTAATTTAATGAGAGAATGTCTTTGAACACAGGCATATTTTCAAGGTGGCAATCACTCATAAAGCCAGATGTCCACTGGATCCCACGAACCGGCTGAGGCGCGGGTGCGGGAGCTAATCGTGGCCATTCAAATCAATGTAAGCTGTTCCACCAGAAGCGCCGCGGTACGTCATAGCCACGGACTAGAAGTGGCTTGGCGCTCCACTCCGCTAAATATACGCAACAGGTCTATTTTTGAAGGACGTCGCACGACGGCGCGTCAATTTGCACAGACCAAATGAGTCAAATAGGAAGTCAGGCGCAGAAAAGACGAGCGTATCTGGTCAATTTTCAAAATAAAACACCATCACGAAATGGTCTACAGTGGTCAATGTCCGGCAGGCAGAGAAATCTTTTCTTGTCTTTATACCTCCAGGGTTTCCGTAGATTATCTCGTGACATTATGATCTTGCGATCCGCCGATTCCAGCTGCTCGCGTGCACACTGTGTCCAGAGGACATTGTCGCCCGGCACAGGACGGAGCGAGTCTGCGGCGCAGCCGAATCACGCACGTGACGGATCCAGTGGACATCTGGCGTAAGGGCACATTTTCCACCCAACGCATTGCTGGAGGGCCCACTCTCTCGATGGGCCCCCCCACCTCATGGGCCCCAGTGCAACCGCACTGCCTGCACGGTCTGTATTTACGCCTCTGGTTACATCTGTCTAATGTAGGGTGCAAACAAATCTAGTTTTTGTTATACTATGCAGGAGTAGAGTTCACAGATTTGCTTCATTTGAATCCATGCCGTCTCTCTGCTCTAATTGCAAATCAGGGATCCCCGACAATGCAAAATAAATTCAGTAGTCTGAATTAGATATTAGGCCAACAGAGCTGGAGACCTGCGAAGCCAATATGGCCCCCTGTGCTCCGCTTCTGTTAAAAAGGAGTAGCCTATTCCACTGACTTAACAGACTGACTTTATTTGACAATATTCTTCATCCTTATTAAAATCCTGCAACCCAATAGCCAAAGTCTGAGAGTGATGTTTTGCTATAAGCGGCTAATGTAGCCTCAAGCCGCCAGCCTCAAACAGAGTTCAGAAGCAGGCTACAGAGGTCTGGTAAGCTCACTTCTTTCTCACTCTGCACGCCACAGATTTTTCTTTCTTTTTTTTTTCATTTTCAAACTCGAAACCTGATGTTGCCTCAAGTGACCTTTTTTATGCGGTGAGTCCATGAAAAGAGCGAAGAATTAGTTGACCTCGTGCTGTTAAGTGCATGTGCGGAAGAGGATCGGCAAGAATGGCACCTAGCCTATACCATCAAAATCACACAGCAAACCAAACACAACACAAAAGAGAGATATTATGTAGGCTTTAAAGACCTACCTCCCCGAGACATCCCGCTGCAGAGCTCACTGTTTGTGAACAGAAAATATCAGTACTTATTTACCATAATGCCACGTGTGAACACATACTAGAAGAAATAGAAATGATACAAGTAATAACAGGTTAATATAATGCATAAAGCATAATGGGGCACTTTTCATAAATTGCCTTCATACAATCACTTAAAGCCTCCCACCAGCCTCCCACCTGGTTTCAAATGCTTCTCAGTGGCACATTTATAAGATCTGCTATTTAAAATACAAGGTATTGGCCACCTCAGCATTCTGTATCATAGATAGATAGATAGATAGATAGATAGATAGATAGATAGATAGATAGATAGATGAAATTGTAAAAATCCCAAATCTCATCTCCAAACAACATAATCATAGCAAGTCCATTAATAAAAGGTTGAGGGAACGTAGCTGATGTCTTTCATATTCTAATGAGATATGAACAGTATTACACCTCCGTGATTTTGCTGCATCAGAACCTATATCCACCCCACCTTTGTTTGCACCCTGTATTTGCATTTCAAAGGGAGCCCCCGGGAAGCCACTTTGCATATTTACATCTGATTAACAACTTTAAATTAACATGTCAAAATCTGAAAATTGTTCCATCACTGGCAGAGAGAGGACTGCACTGATTCCTGTACAGTTGGATGTAACGTGACAAAACGTTGAACACAGGCTGTCATTAGAATGACATGATATCGGCTAACACATACACATGCTTAGAGAAATTGTGAATTAAACCATCTTGTTTATTATGTATATTTCAGGGATGCATTTTTGTTTTGCTTATGGGCAAAAGAGGAATAACATGTTGCCTCCTCGCTCCACATTTTCTAAACTACAAATATACACGATTTCATATTTGAAGAAGGCTGAACTGGTCAAAAACCGGCTCTATAAAGCAATGTTTCACTGATTTAGGTATACGTCTTATTTCATGGTGTATTCCTCCAAGACAGACTCATTCAAATTTCATGACCATCCCTTAGTGGTCCCATTATTATGTATTTTTTACACATTCTGCCCATAATAGTGAATTAAAAGGAGGGTGAAAGAATGGTCAAGCTACCACATCATTAAAAAAAATCCCAAATTCTAGCATTCGGAGGAAAAGAAAACACAAAGTTCACAGTGTTAAGGTAAAGCTTGGTCATGGTTAGGAGGAAAAAACAGGCTATAAATTTCTGATGGGGGCTTTGTTCTGCTGAGCTCTCTATAAGATATAAAATATGAACTAACTATGTGATTATTAATTGGGCCCATTGTAATTTGAGTATTCCGGGCTGCATATTGTTGGCAGCTCTCCACGGGGTCTGTCTGTGCAGGAACGTGTCGAGGGGGTACCAGCCAGGATGCCTCAGCCATTTAGAGAGCAGCTTGCCACTCGCGCATCGGCATACCAATGAGTGGGGTTAAAAAGGCACGGCTCCTCTCAGAGACAGCCCTCCTTCTCCAGCTCGGCTCCAAAGGGTCTCCACGGACTAATTTCCAAAACCACCTCTTAATGTAGGCTTGTGTCAATCACCTGAACAGACAGCTTCATCCCCTGATATGGAGTAGTCACACAGTAGAGCCAAGCAGACCAAAGGAAAGAGTGCTTTACAGTAGCAGTTATATGGGAAATAATAAAGACAGCTATTTAAGGCCACATTAATTATTGTGAATAGCTTTGAAAATTACATTTACACTAACAATGGTAAAGCCTTAATCAGATGATGATTTAATATTGTAATAATAAATCCATTGTTTTATCTTAGAGACTGTGAAAATACAAATTCTGCTTTTAGGAAATGTTTTATTGCTTTTTTGTACATAAATTATCTTTAATTTGGAAGCATATTTTTAATATACAGCAATATGCACACAGAGGATTGCATGTTTACTGATACATGCACATAAAACATGCGCATACATATCAGTGTGTAACAGCTATACATGCACAAATGAAAAAGATATGTACAAAATCTAAGTTTTCTAATCAATCCTTTTATTTGTAAGCTGAGTTGATTGATAAATGTCTCATTCTAACATTTAATACAAATATTTCAGGGAGCTTTTTACACCTGTTTGTGTGTAAATGCAGGATAATTAATTATAGGGAAATGCATTTAAAGCTGATGACAAATTTGAGCAGTATCAGGGTCACAGCAACATTTGGCTGCTGTGTTACTTGACAGTTTTATATTATCTTATTTTATTTCATTTTACATAATTAGCCTGATCAGTAGATACTAATTACATTCTGGTGCCTTCAAAGTAAACACACATTTAGGTTAACAGTAAAACATGTGGTTTACTGTCACTGTAGCTTCAATAGAGATACAGCTGTCATTTCTGATCCACAAACAGCCGCACACTCCACTTAACTCTTAAACACAACTTATCTCACACTTCTGCTGAAACCCTTTCACGCTCTGGCTTCTCTGAACATTGAATAGCTGAGAAACCATCCCTCATACTGAGTTTTTGCTTTTTGTGTTACAATCCAAGATGACATACGACACGAGAAATGATGAGAAAACTGTGGGGAGGCTTCCAGTAGATTGATTCTCCCATCGCTTCATTCTTTTCTAGTTAGCCTTTTATTGGCTACAAAGGTAGAGTCGTTGTGAAGCCGAGTGAGAGAGGAGTGAACCAGCCTGCCCTGTTTAATCCACGGGGCATTGAAGGAGGGTGATCACTTCTTAAGAGCACAAAGGCCTACAAGGAAATCAGTGCAGTCTATGAGATCCCAAAGCTGATTTAAAGGAGAGATGTCCCAGCTTGGGCTCCGGGCCTTTAACAGGAATAAGGCCATCCTGTACAATAACAATCTAAGGCTCCAGAGGAAAGCACTATTCATGGTCAAATAAGAAGATCTCCGGTTTGGATGGGAAGGCTGTGTCCCTTATAGAAACAAAGACATATGCTTCTTACAGAAAGACAAAAAAGTGATATCTGAATTATTCAATCAGTGCATCACACACTTAAATTCCAGATTTGCGTAAATCTTGTAAAAGTAATTTAGTTAGGTGATGAAGATCTACTGTGTATATCAAAAAAATTCCAATTACATGTGCTGTGTGTACTCCTAGGCAAGAAGGAAATCTTGTTCTCTTTTTCTCTTACGGGCAGATCAACTCCATCTTTATCCAAAACCCTAATCACAGCAGAACAGCATCGAAATGAAAACCCACATCTTCCATTTAGCCACAAAGAGGGAACAGAAGATAAGGATATTAGTTATACGACTGTATGTTTTACTGAAATACAAAGCCATCAGATGTAAAAAGATTAGCGATTCGACAGTTGGCTGAACAGCCAGTGGCATTTTTTTTGGAGGGGGGGGAGATAATCAGTGTTCTGGGTTTTCCTGCGGCTTTGTCATCTTTATTTCAAAGGCATTGATTGCACTTATCAGCTCTTATCTACCTGATGATGTGCATTCATTCACACAATGTTAACATTATCCCTAACTAGCAGTTAAAGTTTGTGTAATTTATTGAAAATAACCCATGTGGACGGAAGCGGCTTTGTTGCCAACACAGGCTGAGGAGCACAAATCTTGCGCTAAAGAGTGAGTGCAAAATTAATGAAGGGGAACTCTGACTTTTAGTCAATGCAAAAATGTCATTAATGTTATTATTCAGTCACCTCTATGGTCCTGAATTTATATCATAGAGACCTCATGTGTTGAATCCTGATTGCATGTATTTCCATTTTTTCAACATCAGGGGACTCTGAGAGCTGAGAGAGGGACACCGGGGATGCTCTGTATGAGAGAGGCATGAGCAACACCAGTGTATCTGAGTACTGAGTCTATCTTTTCTTTGTGTGGTACTTAGAAGCCATTTATTCACCTGTAACACTCCTTTGTCCATTTTTATATGTTTATTTGTCACATTAATTCATTTTAAAAATTGTGTTTAGTTAAGAGGAATCTTAAGATAATTTTAATCACATGAAGGATTTGAAGAATTAGGCAGGCCAAAAGTATTTAGGTATTAGTAGAAGTCCCTTAATGTGTATTTAAATATGGCTTAAAGTGATTTTTAAAGGGGACCTATTATGCTTAATTCTTAGGTTCATTCTTGCATTTTGGGTTTCTACAAGAACATGTCTACATGCTTTAATGATCAGAACACATTTAATTTTGCTCAAACTGTTGGTGCTGGAACACATGCGTTCACAGTCTGTCTGAAACGCTCCGTTTTAGAGCCTGTCTCTTTAAAATCCCCTCCTGAAAACACCAGGTCTGCTCTGATTGGTCAGCGTTTCCAGTTCTTCTGTATCTTCACCATCACTGCAGCTGGAGAATGACTTTAATGGAGATTAGTGGCACTTTCTATTGTAAAAAAAACTCCAATAAAAGTTTCTAATAAAGCTCTAGGGCTGAGTACCATTCACATTTGAACCTGTTCTGGTACCAATTCCGTTACCTGGAATTCAGTACCAGAATCCAACGGTACCTTTTTTGGTACTTTCTCTGTAATAACAGAATTTATTTTTTTATCAAGCTGTGTATGTGTGTCTTGTCTAGCAATGATACTGGGCCATTACTAAGATAATATAGCAAGAAAATAGAAGCCAAAACTGCCAACGGAGCGGCTATAGTGCTCCATGGCTGGCTTCAGGCTGCCTTTGCCCCCTGTCTGAAGTTGAACCCTATGGGTCTGTGGAGCTCTGTTGCTTGCCATGGAGATGGCCTCCAGGCTTTGGGGTGCTTCATGGCACTTCTGCCTCTTGTCTAAGCCCAGGGTTCTCCTCCAGATGCCCTCATAGGTTGGCACAGATATATGTGCAACAGTACTTGGCAGTACCGAGGTAGTTTAATCAATACCCAGAAAAGTACAGAGTTCAGTACCCAACACTGCCAGACATTATCTAGCAGGAATAGAGTGTGCCAGTAAACCCGGAACTCAGTTAGCGCTTTTAGCACTTCCGGTTCTCTCGTCTAAAAGTCAATACGTTTTTTGAATGGGATTTTGGTAAAATGCCTCAAATAAGGTCTGTGGTTAACAAAAGCTTAAAGGCGCTGTATGTAAGAATGTGGCCAAAACAGTTACTGCACTCAAATTCAAAATACTGCCGCGAGTCGTGTCCGCCCCCCCTCCCCTACAGATTCGAGGTTGCCGGACAGCGGCACGCTGGAGACTGATTTGTTTGCCCACGGACGGCTGCCGTGGCAGGGCCGTGTCGCCGCGTCCGTGATCTTCGATTTTCCAGCGGACCATTCGAGCAAGTCCGGCTTCTCTGCTGCTAA